>NC_092814.1:34982500-35175000 GCF_023375885.2 Dermacentor andersoni | reverse complement strand
AGATGAAATAATGAATAGCCCATTTATTTTCTCAGTATTGTTCATCTCAGTCGAGCGGCGCATTGAAAAATATTTAACCGCAGGTTGCTTATCCGCTAGGGGGAGAGGCAGACGAAGAGTCCTCGTGCCTCCTCGCGGCGAGTGCTCGGGGATGCCTGTGCAGGTCACGTAGTATCACAGAGAGCCGCCTCAATGGCCATGTTTGTCACCGTGGCGCTATTCTTTCTGCTGCTCAACGCCGGCGGCCTGATGGGCCGCGGTCCGGGGCCTCCAGAACCGCACTCGGACCAGCTGGCGTACACCATGGACGTAAATCCTGTTCACCCTTACCAGGCACCCGTCTACTACATGCGCAGCCTCCTCGGCAACCTGGAGTACAAACCTCGAGACATCAACTTCTTCCTAGAGCTAGCGAGGGAGCCCAACGGCTTCTTGGACATCTTGGACAACTACCAGCACGGCATCAGCATGGTAATACAGTTCGGGAACGCTATACTCGCGCTCGTCGCCATTGGCGGCATGGTAGTGGTGGCAGCCCGCTGGGGAGGTTACTGCGGCGGAGACAACTTCCACGAGATTACACCATTCTCCAAGACCACTTACACTGTCACTATGTCAGCGACGCTGTTCCTTGGCGCCGTAGATTTTGTTCTGGCATTCATGCTCTACCAGAGCAGTAGCGACCTTAGTGCCTCCATCGACGCCCTGCCTGCTGTGAAGGAGATGGCTGCCAAGGATCTTGCCGCCTTTGTGACCAACACTATCAACCAGCAGATGGACGTAGCAGAGCGAAAAAAGCGGCGGCGTCTGGAAGAGCTCGAAGACGACTTCCAGAAAGCGTTCACCCGCTTCCTCAAGGCTCGTGTGCACAGTGACCTCATGCTTCGCAATACCGTCAACATCAGCGACTGCGCCGACAGTGCTCGGGAAATCGGCATGCTTTTTGTGAAGGATGGAGCTCATACTCAAGGACACCGCCTGCTACAAACGAGCAAAAGTCTCGCTCGAGTACGCGACTACCAAGAACGGCTCTGTAACCTTGTGGCTGCTCGAGTGGAGAAAGCTACCGCTCTCGACAGAAGGAAAACTGTACAGAAGCTCAAAAAGGAACTCCATGAAAGTACCCAAGCCAGCGCGCAAGCGGAGCTGAAAGAAACGCTCAATGGTTTGGACAGAGCTTTCAATAGACTTACATCCTACGGCTCGAAAACTGGCTGGTGGGACCGATTTCGGTCAACCGCGACGTTTGGGATCGTACCTGTATTTTTCATTTTAATCCTTTTCGTGCTCGTGCCATTCGCTATAGCAGCCATGACGCAGCACAACTTTGAGGAAGAACCTGAGGAACGGAACATCCGGTCGCACGTGTCAGGAGTGGCGCTCATTTATTGTGCTTTCTTCCTTTACATATTTGTGGTGCTTGCATTGTACATCGCCTTGCAACTTTTTCCGTACGGCGCAGTGGGAGAGTGCTACCTCTGCGGTGCGTACAGACAGGGATCGTTCCAAGTCCTCAACATGCTAGCAGTGCGCCTTTGGCCTCTCAACGAGCGGGCTTCGATGTTCCGTGGCATACACCCCAGCGAGATATTGAGTAAATGTAGCCACGGGGATGCAACACTAGCCGACTTGAGCGTACCCGCTGAAGTGCGTCAAGACACTGATGCGGGACACCGGACCACGCGAGCTCCCACGCTGGACTCTGAGCCATTCAAGCTGGCCCAGCGAATGCCGGCATTCGTTGTCCACGACCGGCACGTCGCCATGCTGCCCACTGAGGACATCAACGTGACCACGTTCATCACATCGCTGCGCACAAGCCTCTCCAAGGAACGCACCCTGAGCAAGAACACACGCCAAAAAGCTTCACTTTTTCTCCAGAAATGGAACAGGCTGGACCTGGAGGACGCCACTGAGCGCCTGGCTGCCACAAGTTACCGACGCATGCTGCTCACAATGTTACCCAAGTATTACGAGGATTATTTTTACGGACCGACCATTGATCGACACATAGGAAATTGTGGTCCCGTGTACAATGTCGTGGATAAGACTATGAGTGCCACCTGCGACGGCTTCGTCGACTCGCTCTTAGCATTTGTTTTCCTTCTTGTCGTGGCGGCAGTGGCGTCGATATTGCTGGCGGTCATGGCCGCAAAAGGAGGGAAAAAAAATAAGAAAGGCAAAAAGAAAGGCAAAAAGAAGAAGAAAAAGGGCAAAAAGAAGAAAAAGAAGAAAAAAAAGAAGGGAGATGACAGCAAGTCTGAAAAGTCGTCCGCATCGACAGCTTCTCTGTCAAAGGCTCCAGAACCAACAAAGACCGTCACACCTGCGCCAACGCCACCAAAGACCGCCTCCGAGGACGCCGTCATCCGCATAACGACCACACGGACAGGTGACAGCCCCGCAGGATCCGTGGACCAGACAGACTTCCTGGAGATTCGCCTACCGAACCAGCAGGAGCAGCTGGCGCCAATGGTGGTGCAGCCAGCAAAACCACCAACGCACACCGTAGAGACGCTCCACATTCAGATCCCGCAACAGCAGCAGCAGCAAGTAGCAGCGGTCGTGGTGCCGCCGCCCCCCCAGCCACAGACGTCCACTATCGAGATCCGGGTTCCACAGAAGCTCATGTCACCCAAGCCACCACAAGTGGTGGCAGTGCCTGCCCCTGCAAACCGGCGCCAGGTACAGCGCGTGGTCTCGCTCAACCTCGCAGGCAATCTGAACGCGCTCGGAGCCCGGCGCTCGACGAGTCAGACGTCGCTGGTGCAGCTGGCTCGGAGCCCCGTTCAGCCGGTGCAGGTGCTGCGGCGACCCTCAGGGGGCCAGCTAAGCACACTACAGTGGCCCTGGAACTTGTGGTATCCGTACTGGGGCGGTGGCGGCGGCCAGCCCTTGGCGCGCGCGGTCAGCCTGGTCACCGAGTCCTCAAGCTCGGTCGAGGTCGTCGAGCGCGCCAGGGTGCCCGCCGGAACAGTTGTCCGCCGAGTCCAGTCAGGCCCTTTAGTTACACGGAGAGTGGTGACGGGCAGCTCGCCCTACACCTCCGTGTACCCTTATTATGCATACCCACAACCCTGGTGACAGAAACGGACCTGGACCATCTGGAAACAATCTTTAATGTGTCGAACCGGATCGCTGCTGCCGTCAGTGAGGCTGGCTCTGCTGCTGCCGCCCCTATCCACTGGTCGTCTTGTGGGGATCTGGGAAAAAAAGAGAAACACCCAGAGTTGGTCCCTCGAGGTCAGCCGCAGCTCTGCCCGCTATACGACAAGCCTGCCCCATAAGCAGCGGCTGTCTCTCTCTCTTTCTCTCGTTTCAGAACCCAACCTGAACGAGCCACAACCGATGCAGCCGTTGGACTACGAAAGACCATGCAGGAGCCCCAAGCAGCTTCTTGTTGTTTTACGACCAGATAGCACTTGCTTACATTCTGTGTACTTATGAAAGTTACTAAGGCACAAGCTCCCATGCGACCGTGGCTAATATTGCGGGTCCACTGTGGACTCTGACCTGTGAGATGCAGCGTGAACTGTTTTTAGTGATTTCTATTAAACAACACAGTACTACTTTTGTACTCTTACTACATCTCTAATACCACCAGCAGTGTCATGAGATGGTGCGCGAGCGCACTGCTCCCTGTATAGTGACATTTCCGAAGAAATTCATTTTGCTTTCGTGCCTTCCTTTCCTCATGTGTTGAAGGCTCCCGGTGCCGATTAGACTTCCATTTGAAGACACGCTAACTGTTAAATGATCGTTTGTTAGCGACGCAAATATGGTGTTTCAGTGAGCGTTTAAAGTTAACAGAACCATCCATGGAGTAGAAATAGAAGATACTTTTCCAGACATGAAACTGCGATAATTACACATTACTGGAACTTCACTAACCTTTAGTTAATTTATGAGAATGTTGCCTCAGCGGAATCGAATCCCGTCGGTGCCTAACGCATGTTCACTTAGAGGGACTCTTGCGACAACAATCACTCGAGATATTCGTCCCCAAAAGCCACAACGGGGCACATCAGTCTGTTCGGTAGCGCGTCAGCAAGGCCTACGAAACCAATTCGAACACTAATGTAGCTCGTCGTAAGTTTGCAAACGGATATTCAGATTGACTTCAACTCTGTCAAGACAGCGTATTTCCCAGAGCAATTAAAAGGCTAATTAGCGAGCCTCTGTTAATGATTATCGCAAAAAATCGTGTGTAGTTGCGCGAAGAACGTTTAACCGAAAAGAGTATTCATGTTTGCTCTACTTTCTTTCATAATTACTTCGTCCTTGCTAAAGTGCCTTGCGTACTTTCATAATTGTGCACTTATGAAATAAATGTGTTGAACTTTCTTCGCGCCAAAGTGTCGCCTAGTAATTTTCCTTGGCTAGCTACGCGCCTCTTTAGGCGGGAGCAACTGGAATCGTCTGCAGCATAATATAACATAATTTTAAGCTCAACCTAAATCACAACCGCAATAAACTTAGATGCCGTCCGAGCTAAGCCCGGCTTTTTGTTCCTTTTTACCACTGCGTAGCTTCTGTTTCTTTTTTTCCTCACATTCCTTCTTGCCAGCGTAACAACATGAGTCAGCCTACAAAGGAAGACAAAATCTTATACTAAGACCGGGAAAGACTACGCTACCGTAGCATTAAATACAGTTCCATGTGTGAAGGGCTCAATATATGCTGACGCTGTGGGCAGACGCGTGTTCGGATCTGTAGGACATGCCCAGTGCCTACACTCATCAAATGTACAATGCTTTTTTACCAAGTAGTGCAGCCAGAAGAGAATGCGGTCACACTGTTAATAGGGTGCCTCGATAGGACTCCCTGCCACAGATATTCCGGTACCGTTCCTTCAGTACGCTACCCAAAACTTCTATGAGCAGCAAACAGCTCGAGGAGGAAATTCAGTAGATGTCCTGCCTAGACTCGTCCATCGACGTTTACTATAGGTATTGCAACATTTTCAGTGTTGTGTTGTAAGGACAATAAACGCGCAAATAAATTTAAGCTTCTACTACGAAATTACTGACCAGAATCGTTTAATCGTAAGTACTGAAATTCTTGCGATCAGATACATTCTTCTTCTATTTGCTATGTGGTTTCATATAAAATTGTTAATATATGCGTATCCTGCAGTTTGTTTCTCATTTGAGCTTCTGTCATGTTTTGTGACAAACGGACGGTATGCAGTTTGAAATATGGGCTGTTGGAAGTATGGGAAATATGGGAAGAACTGAGTAGTTGTAGTCAGGTTCAGTATAAAGACCCAAACTTGGCTGCGCGATGTGTATTACGAAGAACGCATTCAGGCATTAGCGGTTGAAAACACTCGAAAATACATAACGAGTGCGAAAACACAACGAGCTCTCTCAATGTCGACATTACGAATAAGGGAGAAATGCTAAGCTTATTTTTAACAGCCTCACACTCCACTTGATGACATTGCACTTGTCAGATAACTGCCACCATCGCTATTTCTCAGTGATACTGATTTCCGGGCACAATCGTGACGCCGCGTTTCGGCCACGTCACCTTCGTCGTCTTCAACGTCATTGTACCATTGAACGAAACGATGACGTCCGGCCGTCTCGCACGTATCAGTTTTTTACTGGCCCCTTCTTCACTTATGCGTCAACAGCTTCACCGCTTTGGATTCGCGGTGTGGCCCACACGCGTTTTACTGGTCGCCGAGACGCTTGGAGGCTTAGAGGCGGGGCTTCGTGTCGTCTGCCAAAGCGCGAGAGCGCGCCGCGCTTTAGCAGACGACACACGACACCTCCAAACCCCTGTGCGCCTGCGCCGCTTAACTGCGATGCGCGACCGCGCCGCGTGCGCTGGCGCTCCGCGGGGCGGCGCGGCCACGCTGGGCCGTGTTGTACGTCTCCTCTGAAACTTGCTCAGCGTTGTAATGTAGATACTTTCAATACATGAAAGCCTTTATGATCAGTTTGTTGCTAGATCTGGTTCTCATATGCTTAACGGAAAAGCACTGGTGCAATGTTACACATTGTTGTTGGTCGTAAACTGTGCCGCCACTGTCAAACAAGATATTGTGGGTTGTATGGTCTTGAATACATAATAAAGCAGAATGATAGACCAAAAGAAGGAGACCAATGCAAAAGCGTCCTCCGTAATTATCATTAGTATTACTACTACTACTACTACTACTACTATTATTATTATTATTATTATTATTATTATTATTATTATTATTATTATTATTATTCACTGCGTTATCACGTATCCAAGAGTGCATCTTCAAATCCATGCGTCCAGTTTTAGTAGCGGTGTTAGATTGAGATGTATTTATCTGCTGTGGCGCATTCATGCGACGAAGAAATCTCCCATGAGGAAGCCCGAAGCCTGGTGGTCTTTCCTTCTGAACTGGGCTCTTTCTAGTACAGAGTGACTGCGAAATCGCAGTGAGCCTATGCCATTGCTACAGTCACGTGGGAACATTCTTCCTAATTATATTATGTATGAGACATCTGCATGAACACTCACGCGCATATAATGTCGCGTTTCCAAAAACAAAAGGGGTCTCGGATGCGCATGGTTCCAGGGGCAACGTGATCTTGCGTGAAGCCCTTGTCTGACAACAAAAGATATTCAGATTTCTGGTTTCTTTTTCGGGAGTCTCCTTTATCGCAAGAATCCAGCGTTAGAGTAGTTAGAGCCGAGGTGAGAAAGTGTACGCACCATGATGAATGCACCCAGTTACACGCAAAAAGCAAAAGCAGAAAACGACGCTACTGTTGTGAGCTACGGTTGTATTTGTGTAGGTTATTCTGGGTATCTTTATATATCTGCAAGTTCGTGTCGTGTTTGGTGAGCACGATTTGTTCAAGTCAGTGACGTCCAGCCACTGACGTCGGGAGCCCGTAAGAGGTACTGTGAAAATCGAAGATCGGTATGCACACTGTCGGCAAGCTGTCATTCATATGCCATCTGCAGCAATTCAAAATCGGCATCAAAATGTGGGAGCGTCGTAAAGCGCTTTTGCGCTTTGAGGTGCACAGCATTTTCTTCCAAAGTGAACAGTGCCTAATAGGAACTGGTTACAACCTTTAGACACGGTTTTTTATTTATACTGCGCTCCCTTCACTTGTAACACAAATATGGTAGCACAGTCACTTTTTTTGTCCCCGCCTCACAACTGCACAAGCAACTACACTTGCATTTATCTTTCACCAGACAGAAGTAAAATGTTTTTGTAGTAGTGAAGAGTATACAGATAAGACTATCAACATGCCCTGCACCTATTCGACATCACATTATATGCGCTACTTGCGTTCACGGAAACTTCCCAGGAAATCCTGCAGGGAAAATATTCTGGGTTAAATGATACCAAAGCTTTCCCATGAGCACGTACGAAAGGGTTATCGTTGGTCTGTCGCTTCCGCTAATATCATGTCGGTAATCACGCTTGAACGGCGCCCATCCTTATGAACCGCTTTAGTGTACAAATTGATTGGTGAATACGTACCCTGTTCTTTTGTGTGCGTGCCTAATTTTTACGATTAATTTTGTTCTCAAGATACTGACTGGGTTGGATAATCCAGTTCTCGCAAGGGAACTAGTTGACGAAATAGAAATAAAACCGTGTAACACATTTGTTCGATTCTAGATGTCTCTCGAATCCTCATTGATTTTCTACAGGCATCATTGCTCAAGTAACTCTTATTCGAAAGAAAAAATACAACCCATGAGGTCATCAGAATAAAGATGACGTACACTGTACGGAGAGAACAAAATACGCGTTCGTGAAGGGAGCGCTTTCGACGCACTTTGCTTCCACCTCTCCCAAAACGCTGTGCACACCCGACGCTGCCAGCATTTTGGCGTCGTAACTGCGTGCTGCGGTAAGCGGATGAACGCGTCGAGTGACCGCGAACAGCAAAGTGGCGCGGATTGACCCACCAGCATGGAGCCTGCTTGGGCAGCAGATGAAGGAAGTCTTTCCACGTTAAGCGATGCTCGGCAGACAGCACATCGAGGCACCCTATGAGGAAACACGTTCGATGATACTTCTTTAAAACAGTGTCTCAACCGCAGCACCCATCCCTTTGGTAAAGTAACCCAAACCAAGGCGCTGCGGCTCTTCAGCGCTTGATAACAAGCAGGCGCTGTGGCGAGATGGTCTTCGCTCTCGACACCTGCAAGATAAGCACACACTGGGACATCATTCGCTGAGAGTTTCTTTGAGAGACACAGAGGGAACAAAGCTAGTCTTCCAAACGCTGATTGCTGTTCGCAATGCTTCTGCGCAGTTACGCATTCTCGCAGAGCACATTCCGATGAATGCGCACGCATAACCTTTTCTTTGGTGTCACCCATTTCCACCCCCGTACTGTCCCCATCCGTCATCTCTTAAAGTGTCTCAGAGAATGCGACCGTCCAATACCAAAAAAGTCTTGTCGGAGTAAACATGGGAAAGAAACGGCAAAATTAATAAGAGCGTCGATTCTGAATCCGCGAACATGCGCGAGTACGCGAAACGCACGCGACATGGCCTGTTTCTCTCTTGTGACGTCATCTCGTTGTCTAGATCTATCGCTCCGAAAGTCCAAACCGAACTCAGGGCGCAGCAATGCCGCATTTTATTTCAAAGCGCGATCACATATTTTGAACACCGCGACCGCAGCCGATTGCGCCGTGGGGTCACGGGCAATGCAAGAATAACACCGCTATGGCCACGTCGACTGCAGTTTTCGCAAAGCTGCTCGCTAGGCGTTTTGAAAAGCGAGGTCTTTTCAGTTATACTAACGCTTCCGGCTTGTATTTGTTCACTGTGTGGCGATAGTGGCATGTTTTTTGTTTCGTATCTCCAGCAAAAAATGCTATCTCCGAACTAACGCTGCACACAATGAAAAAGTTAAAACCAGCATAAGGACCCAAAATATCAACTTGTAAAGACATGTGTCATAAGTTTGTCTACGTTAGCACTGCAACATTCTTGCTCTGTTGCTTCTAGCTTATACAGAAAATTTTTCTTAACTTTCCATATCAACAATCCTCATGCTACATATTTTGCCATCAGCAGCAAACCCACGTTTTTAATGAAAGACATATTTAGTTCATGCGTGGATTGGTAATACGCTTAGTCCCACATGTATGACGCGCTCCGTGTAAAACTGGGGCACCTATGCAGGGATGACAACTTGAGAGTGCAGTTTCAGGAGCTGTTGTATAATAGTGGCGAGCGAAACTCTGCGTGCAAGCTTCCCGAACACGGCACTTCACCGCAGCATGGCGCTTGTGCTTTCGAGCGTACAAAGCACGTGCTCGCCCCCAACTTCTTGTCCTGAGTGCCAGATATCCAGCCCCCCTTCTCTAAACTGTACCATCCTACTGCCATTTGGGGAAGCCTGACAAAGAGTTGCTGCAGTCAACCCCGTGCAATTACCCCCCTACAAGGGAAGGAGGACCAGCGCAAAATTATGCGTCGTACGTTTGGGAAAAAGACATAAGGGGCATACTGAAGGATGTAACTAATATAACCAGAACTCGGCCTTTCCGATTTACATTTTAAGAAAGTACGCCAATTTATATTCTACTTTTTAAATGCGTAAGCATTTCTATGCTTGCCCAACGAGGAAAGCCGTCCGTCTGTCACGTAAGAGGATCGCTTTCAAGATGCGGTCCGCAGCAGCGAGCGACCTTACTTTCGTGCTGCCTGTCGCTTCAACGAGAACGAAGCGGCGGGAACACAGCGCTCACGAAGCTCTCAGCACACGCCGCACGCTGCACTTTTCGGAGATCGCTTTCAAGATGCGGGCCCGCGCGTCTCTCTTCAACGCGAAGCGGCGAGAACACAGCGCGCGAAGCTATCGGCAGTCGGCACTCTCTGTCCGCATCGCAGATCGCTTTCAAGATACGGTCCGCGCGATCTTGTCATACGCAGCTACTGCTGGAGTATTGTTGATCACGGTTCGTAGTGCTTCGACGCGGATGGATAAGGCGCTAAAGAGCGATAACGGCTTATAATTATTGGAACGTCGTCAGCGCAGCTGGCGCCGCCACCTGCATTAATTTGCTTGCATCCTCCATGCACCTTTAGCCGCCGTCCGCACCAGTTAGTGTCGCCGCAGTGCTGTCGTTTCTACTGGCCGGATAAAGTTTCATAACATTGATAACGACGCCGGCCTGCATGGAGACGAGCAAGTGGCACAATGCTTACGCATCCTTAGACAACTCCCAGAGGAGTTTCAGCGTGAACTTTTTTCCAGGAATTTGGTTTTAGCTGAAAAGGGTCAGTGAAGGCCAATTTACCAGAGAGCTAAGCTGCGAGACTACATGAGCTCCGATTCAAGGAGCCTTGCGAGATCAAGCTTACGCGTCAGCCGTGCGGCCCATTTTACGCAGAGGGGCCGGGGAAGCCCTGGCCCTTTTGCATTATTCGAGCTGTGGCCACTGCGACCTGGGAAAGTTCTCTGATCATAACGCGGGCTCGTATCTAGCCTTTTTCGTACTATTCGTTGGAGCTCTGTACCCTCGTAATTCTGATACTATTTGTGTTCGAATATGACTGCATAGTCATATCGCTGTACGGCGTTGTTCCTCTATTAGACTGATTAGTTACGTGTATTGGATGGAACTACAGTGTTGAAGAGCAGGATCTGCAGTCGTTAACGTTTCAGCGTCGACATAATTAGTGACCTAGATATTAACAAAAACAAATAAACTAAGTTTTTTGCCTAAAAATTATGAACCGAAAAATGCCAGTACAAACGTTAATCTAGGAAACTCACCGACACTGCTAAGAAAAAACAAATTTTCGACTGGAAATAAAAATCGAAGAATGTACACGGAATTTCGGAACAATAAAAAAAAACACAAAACACTGAACTTGAGTGATAACCTATGGTATGCTTTTGTTTTGCTTCCTTGGCCTGCTACCGCACTTCGGTCTTCGACGGTATCAGATGGTTGCGACCTAGCTAGGCGGTTCCGGCGTCTGTCGCGCCATATACTCACGGACGCACGTCTTCTTGCATTTGGCCTCTGTGTCGAAGCGGTTGTCGTTGCCGTCGCAGCCGCCGTACACGAACAGCTTGCAGGAGTTGGTCTTACTGTCATAGTACCACTTGGTCGAAGCATCTTCGCAGTTTCCGGGGTCCTTCTTCAGGGTGCACGCTTTGTTGTGTGCAGCATGACCTGCGTACAGTGACCAAAGGGCGCGTCCGTGAACAAGAGGGCGGTTACGGGAGGGTGATTCCACATGTATAAAGCATTTTCTCATAAAGAGACATACATCTTGTTAGCTTTTCATAAAATGCTACTCGTGTGAGGCGAAAGCTTAGCACTACGTCGCATGGTCAAGGATCATTTGGAGCACTTTTTTTTATTTGATTTGAACCTCAAGGGTCCCCAGACGGGACTTCGCATGAGGGGTAGGCGCATGAATGGCGGATAACAATGACTGTTGCGTAGAATTATGAAGAGTAAATAGCTTCTTCGATGGCATTCTTGAAATCGGCGGGATCAGCCATAAGAGCTTGGCTGCAGGGAAGGTCATTCCACTCGTGGGCTGTGTGCACAAAACAATGACTTCTGGAACGTAGTAGTGCAGGAACGGTGCTGGATGACTCTGTTCGGATGGCCTGAGCGTGGTGTTCAATGCAGTGGTTGGATGAGCTGGCTGTCTCGGGGTGAACAATGGAAAAACTTGTGATAAAGGCAGAGGCGTGAAAAACGGCGATGGGATGCGAGAGAAGGCAGTTGTAACTGAATTCACCTGGCATTCACCTGGCAACTGCGGTCAATAAATCATGGCAAAGTGGGCGCCAGCACGTGTTCACAAGAGGCGAACGTTCATAAAATTTCCTTCAAGTAAGTGTTATTCATGCTTCTCCAAAGCCTTTACTATCGTCTTCTCATTCGCCACTACACTGGCAGGGACAAACGTTAGTCAGCATGACACTGAACGGGGCGAAACCATGTTGTTTGGCAAAGCACCACCGTGGCTTTCGCCAACGCTTTCGATTCCAGGCCTCTGGACTCGTAAAGCCCTGCTTGGCTAAGAATAGTTAGTAGCAACGTGCGCCAAACAATCGTCCTGTATAGACCGTTTTTTCGTAGGCGCCGCCATATTGTGAACGCAGTGGAGCCGCCTATGAGCAGCGCCATACTGGCTTGGGTGAAAGCGGTCTTTTGCATGGCAGGTATACGCTCGGCGGCAGTTTCTGGCGCTTGCTTTCGCGGTCGTGCGGTCTGTTTAGTATGACGTGCGTCTTCTACGTGGTAAACGGTTCTGTGAGACGTGCTGGAGTGGTTTAAGGCGTCATGGCCGGAATTTCTGCTGGCGTTGAGGTGGACGGAGCACGCAGCGCGATGTGTGCGCGCATGCATATTCGTGCCTACAATCAGCCTCGGAGATCACTTGTGTATTTCTGAATGTTCCAATCACTAATGTGACCTTATTGCAGTATTATCCTCTATTTCTGAGCTGCGATTTAGGAGCCATGAAACATACGCGACGATCGTAACAGCGTGAGTGTGGGTACCGTTCTGCTACGATAGGAGCTGTGATGTTATACTTTGACAAGCGTTCAAACTGTTCGCTGCAGATTACATTGCGTGACCACTTGGTTCGATGGATGAGGTTTCCGCCCCTGAATAAAATAGTTTTGGCAAGTGATAGCAGCATACCTTACAGTCTGAATTACGCTTGTCCAGCAAAGGGACTGTTTACGAACTGCGCGAGCGTCCTAAGCAGTGGTAGGTGCTGGATTATATATATCTTTGTTCTATATATACCGCATGGTCCAAGCATACCGCATCAGCGGTTATATATTTATAAACGTTGTGCGGCGTGACCATGCGAGGCCCTATTGCGGCGTTAGCCCGTTTTCTCTTGCTTTTTCGAGAAAGAGGATGATAACCGAATTTCTTTTTCGGTTGTGTTCGTTCCTTTCTCTACGACGCACACACACGTATTACGGAAATTTCGTCCTCAAAAATAGGCATCGCATTGTTTTTATGCGATCCCTCATATATTATGGCTGTATGCAGGCAAAAAAGGCAATGTCGAAGCGCACAGGTTACATATGTACCGTGCTGGTTCACCAACCGCAGTGATCGCTGTGTTGAGCAGCGCCATCGGCCTCACGCAGGAAGGCTACCGTAGACATATGGTAATTTGAAGCCTAATAGACTTGAAATGCGCGAAAACGATGCCGGTGCATACCAAATATTTGATTGCGCCTGCCGCTTAGATGTTTCGTGGTATCCTTAGGTTGGCCGTGCACGAGCATGCGCTCTTATGCTTTATGCTTTACTCCCTACGCCAAGCGATCAGATATTGAGCAGATTTACCATTTCATGCTGCTAATACAGAGACACCGGTTTTCTTTGTTGAATTAAAACCGATATAAGCAAAATAGTTCACAACACATACACACACCGCGACTGATAATGTGCATACACCGCGGCTGATAAAACGCGTCACATTTTTGCGCCCCCAAAAGATATTTCCGCCTACTGTAGTTACCGATGCACCGAAAGGCTTCCCTGACGACCTTATATGAACGGACATGGCGTAAATTTCCCAAAGCACCATCTAAAACATCTCAAAATCGTTCCGCAGCACGCGACAGCAATACTTTCAAGCAGTGCCGCGCCGGATCGCCCAAGCCAGAGAGGAGGAAAGGCTCTCCGCGCGCCCTATCCTCCTCGCCCGATGAAACGGTCTATAGCAGCGAATGCGCCAGCTAGTGATATGTAAATAACGAAAAGGTTTATCAATCAAAGCCCTCACTCCGCAACGAGTCAAACGTGCACAAATAAATAATGTCGCCTTAGTCACGCCCTGTGCATCTTTCTTTATAGTGATGACAACTATACCTTGATCTCTCCCTCTCTCTTAATATATTTTGCACAGTGATTACACCTATACGCAAAGGAGTTCTATGAAGCACGAAATTACTTTAGCTTCCAATATCGGCAACCTTCAAGTGACCTTAGCCCACAACCGTTGCCCTGGCAAGAACAAAACCAGATCCCATTCAGGCCACCAGGCACAACTTCGGAAAATGCGATCTCTGGCCCCCAGCCCTTTGTACAGGACCGCATTACATACGCTAGTTACTGCCCAAACAAATTACAAAAAATATTGTTTCCGAGTTTTTCCTAACGCTTCTTCGCAATAACACTCAAGGTGTAGCTCCTAGTACGCCGAAGTTTTATTTCTCATTTCTAATAGCGACGTTCAAAAGGCAGATACAGGGCATCATACACTTCAATGTCATCTTTTGGCGCTGAGACAGGGTTGCATCTACTCTTTTGAACGCCAACGGTCCGTGACTCCGCGGCGCGGGTTTTGCGTCACCTCGAGAGATGGCGCCACGTAGCGTGGCGCCTCCTTCAGGCACTTTAGCTGGGCAGTGCGCTATGTCTCCCTAGCGTCCTTCACTGCCTGTCGAGCTGCCTTCAGCCGGTTTTCTTCTTCAAGCTGGGCAGCGTCCATACAGACCAGTGCACAGTATGGCGTGGTGCGGTGTGGTGGGCTGTGCCGTTGCGAACATGCACTACACCCATTTTAAGATTGTGGCTAGTATCATCTCCAACCAATCTGCTTTGTCGGTTGCCATTTCATGCTTACATATACTCTCGATTACAGGAGAGTCAGCAATTTATTGCTTCTTGCACTGCCTTTTTTCTTTTTGAGTAGGACCTGTCCGCCAATCTTCCTCTCTTTTAATTTGTTAGGGCTGAAAAAAAGCATGCCTTATAGAAAGCGCTTACTCAACGCCGTAAACAGCCGCCAAGGATCAACGACATTCACATACATCTGTAGGTATTTTATGTCTAATGTCAAACTCATCGTAACCGTCGATTGTAAATAGCTACCGACTCGCAATAAAACAGCATTTTTCTTCGATTATGGGCTAAAGCCATTACTACAGGTCATCCCGCGCTAGAAAAAAAAAAGCTAAGTTTTATCATTTTCTCGCCAGTGCAACTTTCGTGCTGCTTCGTTAGCTGGAAAGTTTCTAGGGACTCTGCAGACGCATGATGTCCACTGGAAGGTTATAGAATTATACACTTCACTAGCTACGATAAATTTCTTAAGGGTAGATATAGGAAACTGGGCGTTCATCTTGTTGACCTCTGGTCGTTTTCTTTCTCTCTATCTCTCCCTTTTATCTCGTGACCAGTTGAACATAAATCTAATTTCTTTAGCATTACTGCTATAGAGTCTTCAGAGGGGAATATGTGGTGTGTAGTTCGGCAGGTAATAACTGGCCCTCCATATTCTCATTTAAGTTTTTGCGCTAAACTTGTTCCTAAGAGTCGATGTCCGCGAATCGTGGTGCTCGATATAACATTAGAGAGTTTTAGACATTATGTGAACAAAGAAAAACTGCGCTAAAAAGGACAAGACAGAGAAAGAACCACACGACACAGGCGCCTGTGTCGTGTGGTTCTTTCTCTGTCTTGTCCTTTTTAGCGCAGTTTTTCTTTGTTCTCATAATGTCATACCAACTAGCCCCTCACCGTACGCTACTAGAGTTTTAGAATAGGGGCCCCAAACGTTTTGGGGCCCCAAAGAAATAGCGTCGACACCACTGCGCATGCGCAATACGCAAACTGCCTTTGGGTTTTGCGTTGGGAACGCTATTTCACCGATTTAGCGGGAGCCCAAATAGCGGCCCCAAAAGTTTTGCGTCGGCATACATGGCGGCACCCATCGAAGCGACGGCTCTAACCTAGCACCAAAATGGGTTCGATTCGCGGTAACGCGTGAAGTTCGCAAGCTAGGAGAAGTGATTGCGGTTATCGCTTTCTCTCAACTAGCGTGTGCTTTGAAGATTGACTCATTAGACGCCGCTGATATTGAATTCGATAGTGGATTTTATGGCTCGTAGGCCTAACACGGCTAGGCTTGGCTGGTGAAGGCTAGTAAAGTTGGTTTGCTCAAAACTAAGCGCAACTAATTGTTTTCTGCTTACAGAATAACCTCTAAATTGTAACTAAATGCTAATACACGAAAGTCAAAATTATTCTTCCTATCATAAAATGGTATATTTTATTTAATTATTTCTAATAGCTTTTCTTTGACGCCGTAGTGGCGCTGTCAGCGCAAGACGCTATCCGCAAACGTAAAACCCTATTCTAAAACTCTTCACTCCTACGTGCCCCAACGCTAACACCCGCAAAGCTCTTTGGGGCCCCAAACTATTGGGGCCCCTATTCTAAAACTCTCTATTAGTGAAGGCGCACTTCACCGTTGCTAACAGAACCTTTTGTGAATTCGGTCCCAGATGCAGAAAAGCTTGGGCGCCGGCACAACGTAGTTGACTAGACATAAGTTGGGATCGACAAACGTCGACCAAGGAACGTGCCCCAAGTGCTCGGCTCCTGTGGCAACGTCAGATGTTCGACACTTGCTTTGGACTGAGGCCAGACGCACCCACCACCCGTTGGGGGACGAACTATAAGTTTGCAGAGACATTGCTGCAATTCCTGCATGATGCAGAGTTGGAAGTTTCCATTTCCCATATGCCTTGCGGCGAATCCTCCCGAAATAAAAGAATATCTGTGAATATGGTGCAAAGATATGGAGGCAAAGAATTAGAGGCATACGCCGCAAGCCTCCTCCGCCTTCTTTAGGAAATAAATTATTTATTTCTCTCTATCCCTCAGAGCGGACCGTATACGTTGCTTCACGCATGGTACTTGACGCGACCACATGGAAACGATAGGTGAAATTGCTGTCGACCCTGCATACAAAATAGCTGGTGCATTGCGCGTGCGCATCGCTGCCGACGCGATTCCCCAGGAATGCTAAGGTCCTTCTGTCGTACGCCAGCTGCCTGCATCCGCTGTCTACCTCCTCTTTAATTGTAGAGATCTAGTGTCCACCACTTAGATCCTCCACTTGAGCCAGTCCCATGTTTTATTAAACTAATACGTTTTGCGGCCACCATTACTTAACAATTGGCCGCGCTTAGTCGCCGAATACCCGTCAGGCTGCTGATATGCACGCCTCTGCGCTAAACCCGCAGGTCGCCGGTGATGCTGCGCTCGCGGCTCGCATAACGCGTTTCTCTCCCACGCTCTTCTTAGCGCAGGATCCAACGCCGCTGGTGGCGCAATCAGAGACGTGGCCGCGCGTAGCCTTGACGCGCGCAAGGATAACGGGTCTGGCGCTTCGCCGGCCGCCAGTGCCGTCATGGCCTTCGGCGCCTATCTCGCCATCAATACGCGCCAGGGGTTGTGTGCACTCCTCCCGGACGACGGCATTCCCTGTCCCACTTATCAACCGAAACAAAGACTGCACGACCGGCCCTTCAAGACCGCTTCGGGTTAGATCGCCCACGTCGCGGTGGCGTGCGTGCCATGTTGATGGGCCGCCCTGTGACCTCCGTGACGACGTCTCTCCGCGCTGTCGAGAAAGTTCATCCCACCTATCCCCGGGCTCGACGCGCCAGTGTTTTGCTTCGCTTTATGCGCGTCGACTGTGCGGGTCGAAGATAACGCGAAGACCAGTTTCGCTGGAAGCTCGTGTAGAGCATGCGCACCACGGCTCGCCGTGTAAATATCGCCGCTGCGTGCGACTCGGTGCCGCAACTGCTTTAACTGCATGCGGCTTCACGATGAGGAGAGCTTCCTCTTTTTTTTTTTTTTTTTCCTGCGAAACTGTCGGAATAGGCGCGTTCCGTGTCGCAAATGAGCGCACAGAAGGAGACGTTTCAGCACGACTTAGCTGATACATTGCACCTGGTGCAAAAGAATGTGACAATAGAAGTGAACAGGAAGAGAGTGCTAGACCTCAACTGATGCTTTATAAAAATCGATGCATGCACGACAGGCGTGGTATGCGCCTGTCGGCGTGTCAGAGAGCCGTTGGTTAGCACACGCCAGTCGAGCATGTATTCTTTTCACTAGAACTTGAGTTCGGGGCAAGCGATCTATCCTGTCCACCTCTCTTTTACGGTCATGTTGAGTTAGGTACAATGTATCATCTATGATTCAATTGCGTCAACTGGCGCAACTTCCTGCCCTTTAGCAGCGCTGCTTCAACGCGCCGTCGATGGGACTCAAGTTCGATGTAGGTTTCACTAAACGACAGCCAATGTAAAGCTGAAGAAATACAAAAAAGAAAAAAACGAAACCTTACACGCGGGTCGGAAGCCGCAATTTACTCAAATAGCGGGCGAGCCTTTGTTATTATAAACTTGATTACATTTTCCATTTGTTCTATTTGATGAGTGGTTTCCGCGTCGCCCATCTATTTTCAATTTGTTGTTTCTTTCTGTTGCACCATTAAGGAAAGGAATACACTGCACCTGAAGCCGTCGCTTCCGTTTCTCGCAATGCATTTTCTGAGGCGATAACCTCACCCAGCAATCAGCAACCTTAAATCGCAAGTAGACTGTTCCCCTTCTTCCCACCGTTCATTTTCTTTGTCATTGTTTCTGGCAACAGTGTTAAAAAATCGGTGTGTTCTTCGTGTGGTGCTTTATTTCCTTCGTTATTCTTGTTTACATATTTTATGCCAGCAAGTTATGTATTCTCTACTTGTGAGCAATTTTTTTTCTGTCAGCAATTAAATAATAACGGCCCGGTCTGAAGCAGTTAGGGTGGGTGCACGGACCTTGCACGCTGACGAGAGCATGAGGCTGCCAGCAAGAACGCCACTGGGATACACTGAAATGAGTCCCATCCACCATGGCCACGCATTTAGCTACAGTTACTTTTCCAAATGCAATACGCTTTAAATGTAGGAAAAGAAGAAATGCCGTCAGAATATTATTTTCTATTAAGGACATCTCCTTTTTCGTCGCATACGGCCAGCTTTGTCAGACACTTGCACTTCTGAAATAAGCTAGTCTCCCTCTGGCTTTTCTTCTGCGTCGTACGCCACCTCGTCCGTATTAGTGTTAGAACTGACTTCCCTCAAAATTGCGTTAATGCGGGAAGATGGAAACCTGGCTGCCTGATAAAAAAAAAGAAAAAAAAAAGAAACATGTCCACCAGGCATCACGTGGTGCCGGGTATGAAGTAAGCCGAGGTGGTGAGCGCCGCGGCCACGCGCAGCGATCTTATTGTCCAGCCAATCACGCCCTATAATGGTCGGTGGGATGCGAATGAAAAGAAAATGCACGAAGTTATATCTACCTGTGATGGTTCGCTAAAAAATACGCAGCCAAGTTTCTTCCCAAATTTAACCGATCGGTGTCATTTATGTTTAAGTGAAAGCCTATCATAAAGATTATAAGCCTATTATAAAGCCTATTAAAAGTCTATTATAAAGAAAGCCTATAAAGATATGCAGTGCGTTTCGACAAGGAGTTCCTAGATCACAAAGAGGCACTTCTTTGAATGACGTTGGGACAATATTGTAGCAAATTAGAGCAAGAATGTAATGTTCAGTAGCGCATGCAGTTATCCAAACGCTGCCATTCGTTCGGATGCCGTCTGACCCTGACTTCGCCGCGCCTGATGTAGGTCTTGTGGCATTCAAATGACACGAGTGCTAAGATATCGAATAACGTATGCTTTCACCGGAAAACAAAAGGCACAAAATCGCGACAATGATTTCCGTATCGAGCATGCACTTGGTGATATATCTGTCGTGAGAATTTGCGCTCGATTTGTTCTTTGGCTCATTTGACTAACGGCAGCGCCACATGCTGCAACGGCTCGACCAGCCTGACGTAGAGGGGCAGGCAGCGTGCGATACCACCAGTTCCGCGTCGGGACCCGCCAGAGTAAATAGCAGCTTATCAGCAGAGCGGCTGCGGGAAAAGAAACAGAAGTAATACACGCCGTATACGCCCCAGCAGGGGTTTATCATATCGAAAAGCGGATCCATGATGCACGTATGCCTTCGATTATCGCGTAGTAAAGTGATGCAAAGCTGACCTTTGGTGCTTACTGTTCATGACCACGTGCCCGTGAGAGCAATTTTATGAGATGTAGTAAAGCAGAAAGGACACGTTTGCAAGACAGTGCAAAGACTAACAATATCGTGCAAAAGCTGAACCGATCCCAACAAAGTCTAAGATTCAGACAGTGTAAGCGGTCGAATTGAGAATGCTGAGTATAGGCTGTGCGAGGTAATGAGGAAAGAGGGCTACGTCCGAGGCATCTCCAAAGTCGTTGACATCAGAGCCCCATTCCCAGAGAGAAATTGGTTTGAACTACGTAATGAGAAGAGTTGATAGCTATGCTGGCAATTACGATTGATTCTGATGGCAGGCGGAAAAGAGGTCGATCCGAGATGCCGCGACAATATCAAACGAGGTTCCAGTGTCAACAAGCTGAGGAAGAGTGATCAGGAGGTATAAAACAAAATGGGACAACTTCATCGAAAGAGGCGACCACACATAGTATAGGACATAGCTGACAGCGTACGATTTCTGTTGCCTAATGGCTGGTCTAGCTCTGTGCCATAAAATATACCTAAATCTTCTAATAATCTATCAATAAAAATGTGCAAATTGTAACAAATGTCACCCTTTCTAGGTTTCTTACGCATCATGTTGAAAACAATTTATTATATACATGATAAAGAAACACTACATTGTCGATTACAAGTTAGATTGCCGATTTTTCATAGCCTAAAAAAAATTATGGGGTTTAACGTGCCAAAAACACTTTCTGATTATGAAGCACGCCGTAGTGGAGGACTCCTGAAATTTCGACCACCTGGGGTTCTTTAACGTGCACCTAAATCTAAGTACACGGGTGTTTTCGCATTTCGCCCCCATCGAAATACGGCCGCCGTGTCGGGGATTCGATCCAGTGACCTCCGTGCTCAGCAGCCCAACACCACAGCCACTGAGCAACCATGACCGGTTGTTCATAGCCTCGGCGAATACAAAATAAAATCACCTACATGTGTTAGTGCCGTCGTGCATAAACAATTCGGCGTGTCGAAAGGTTAACTGCTCAAAGATCTCTGGTGCGCTGAGGACGCATTAAGAGACCAAGAGAGGCTGCTTTTCGTATAGATCGCAATTAGGCAAGGTTCTGCGATAACGAAGCGCATTGATGCGCTGCGACTGCGTTTCGGCGGCCTCGGAACCTAAGGTGATAACCCAAACAGAATCTTGGAAATGTAATGGTCTAAAGCAAACGTAAGTGGGATAAGCAGTCGGCAAGAAGCAAGATCAGCGAGACGACCTTCATTCCATCGAGGCTGCAATAAATAAAACCAACGAGAGAAAGGTCATCAGCGCTTCGGCATACGAGCGCCATACAGGTCCACCTTGCTACTGTTCCGTTACACAAGACGATCGAGATGAGCAAGGTGATCAAGATAAGATTCGCTTGCTTTTAGCGCTTCATTCCTAGACGTGAAGCAGGCAGAACACCTTGAACATACATTTTCTCTAATGTAATAAGTATCTCCCTTGAAGTATCGATGTTGTAGGCATGGCAACGACCTTTCACGGCTACACAGTGCTGTTCTTTCCTATTTAACATATTTTAATGATATTAAGTCGGAACACTTCCTCGAGTAGGCCTGCGCATTGTAAGAGCGGTGCATTAATTTACGCCATATTATAAAGGAATAACGAATTTTGATTACATTAACGTAAGTTTCCTTACAGTAAAAAAAAAAGGCTTGTCTGAAGTTATGGCGAGTATACGCATGTAGTTTACGTCTCAAAACTCACCTAAAAATGAGAGACGCCGTAGTGGTATGCTCCGGATTATTTCGATCACCAGGGGTTGCTTCAACACGCACTTAAAACTATGTACAGGGGCGTTTTTCTTGCGTTCCTGCCCCATCAAGATAAGGTTTCCCTAGCTGGGAAGCGAGCCCGCGACATAGTAGCCGCTGGGGCACCGCGGGGTTGACACGCGAACGTCCCTTCCGTATCGATAATTAGGATGTTAGGGTACGAAAAGGAAAGATGGAATCCACAAAAGTCTATTCTAGAGTCTGTTTTCCTTCAACAGGTCAAAAATGGGAAGCATTGGGGAATGATATACACTGTTAGGACGAATCCATATCCTATAGAGTAACAGAATGAACAAAACATCATATCAGCTTTCCTTACAAACCACGCAGCCAGGACGACTACAGTTCGGTAGCTGAGCTCATACATGAATTGCTGGAACTTTGACATTACTGTATACGGATACCATGCTATCCCGTGCGTATGATTGTCGAGCGACAAGCACCGGCAGGGCATTCGTGCTTGAAATAGATTGTGCTCACAAGAGTGCATCGGGCAATGACGTCTTCTCAACTTAGTGTGTTCTACAAAATGCGAGAACCAACACAGAGCCTGCATTTTTTTTTCTTCAAGGTGGGTTGTATTTAGCATAGTGCTAAACGAACGCTACTTCTCTTAATTGGTCAATTGCTGGGCTTAGGACTTTCCGTTTTCTTCTGTAAAACCGCTCTGTCCGGATATTCGGCGCCCGACTGATTGGCTGAATTTGGCTGAAAAGCTACCTCGCGTTCTGCAGCCTGCCGTCTAGTTTTTGCGGTTAAATGATCAAGCATGAACAACCATACTCGAGCTAAAATAAGGTTTTGTTCGAACAAGCAGTTCGAGTGGTCGGTCTATTTATGTGCGCTCTAAAAATTGCAAGACGTGTATCACATGCTGAAGCACCCATAATACACCTGTGAATATTTCTAGCCTTGGCAAGCGACTTCTTGAAAACCCATTTTGTCTTACCTGCTGTTTAGTTATGATCTGTTCGATTATCCCGAAAGTACAAGGGGTATTTCAAAAAAGCTGTGTACACAGATTGCTTGGACGTTGGTCACGTCTTAATCTCCCAGGCGCCGTGCACTCACTCGAACGTCAAAACTAAACGACCCTTCTCGTTCCAACGAAAATATTGATTGCTGCCGCTTTTCCATTTGCCCGCTACTTTGTCACAGCGGTACACAATTGTCCACATAGCTTCTCGTACAAACTTAGTCGCGTACGTACAGAAGAATGTGGGTCCAATTTCGGACTGTAATCTGCGTTCAAGGCCGATTATGCAGGACTTCGCAAGCACCAATACCTCGGGCTACGACGGCGCTGTACCGCAGCGGCTGCTCGCCACTCGACTTTGCACACACGAAGCAAGTGTTGTACTGCTACCCCCGTCACCTGGCCCCCTTCCACGGACAGGAAACCGGACTTGACGTTTGGGGTTTTTCCGCTAAAGTGGAGCACATGAAAAGGCAACGCAATCTCTGGTCGACTGTGCCTGCCTGGGTCGATACTCGTCGGCGTCTTCCTTTTCCAAATTCTAGCCTTCGAGATCTTGATTGTGCCGACACAATGTTTTAGCCAAAGGCCAGCTACGAACAGATGAATGCCACTAACCATTACAAAATTAATTTTCTGCCTTAATCCACCCGCCGTGGTTGCTTAGTAGCTTTTGTGTTGCGCTGCTAAACACGAGATAGCGGGATTGAATCCCGGCCACGCCGGCCGCATTTCGATGGGGGCGAAATGCGAAAACACCGGTGTACTTAAATTTACGTGCACGTTAAAGAGCCCCAGGTGGACAAAATTAATTCGGGGTCCCCCACTACGGCGTGCCTCATAATCAGATCGTGGTTTCGGCACGTCAAACCGTATAATTTAACTTTTTTTTATTTATTTTGCTTGAAATTCCGCACTAAAATAAATGTAGGCAGCAACAGGCTTTGCAAAACGTCACATCTCATCACCTTAACATTGTCGAGATAACTTTTCTTCCATAAACTTTGTTAGCCAGGTGCACGTATTTGCATGTCGTACGTATCGACTTTCCTATGCGATATTCGCCCATGTCACTTTATTTTCTACTACAGCTGATGAAGTAAATGTGGCTGCTACAACATTGTTATGCTGTCCGCCTTACATGGTTATTGACATGCGGTAACAAAAAGAGATCTGAGAAGGATATGTACGAATATAGGGATTGAGCTACCGGTTCGTAGTTCGTTACTGCTTAAAGGACGCTGGGGAAGCCACGGCAAATATACATATAAGTAGCGCTAGGCCTTCTTTTTCCATGAAATGAAAAGAGGACTAGACTAGTTAGTAACCTTACAGCAGTGACGGCTACTCTTTATAATTTAGGAAAAGCGTTAGTCACCCCTATGAGCCTTGACGCCACGTCGCGTTGGTGGTATACCTACAACAACTAGAGGCTATACACTTGCGAGCGCCTGAAAAGCGACAGAAGGCACTATACAGTTATGCAGCTTTGATAAGACAGAGAAAAAAGATTAATGCGTATAGTGCGTCAAGGGTAGTACAAACCTTAAGTTGGAGTAGTTTGACACACACGCACAAGGAAAGAAACAAAAAACCGACAGAATAATATTGGATGTCACGTTTTGCGATTTGCGAATGGGGTGTAATACTACAGCTGTAAGACAGCATTGAAGAAGGTATCATAAAGAACGCGCCATCCTCAGTAAAATTCTGATGGCGACTTCGCCACATGTCAGCATTAAATATTTCTAGCCGCACGTGTAGGAATCCGTTTTCACGTTTTCTTATTCTCTTATATTACAATACACCTCTTCGTTGTTCTCGCTATATAAGCTTTTCATTGAACAACAGCAGACAGCAAGGCCAGAATTAATACGCAAATGCTACTTCGAGTAGTCGAGTGTTCCTCACTGGTACGTTGGACGACAGGAAGCAGACGGGACGATATTTGTCCAGTATGCCTCGCCCGGTCCGGCGTGTCCGGTGAGAAGCAGCCAACTTCCCGAATCGTCGTTCTAAAACCTCTTCAAGTTTATTCCTGACATTCTCGGAAGTGACGAGACCAAATCGGGAAACTGCGTGTTCCGATAATCCTCGTAGGCACCCGCAGTGGCGAGGAAAATGCCCAATTCACGCAGAAGGAAACTTGGCACCAGGGCGTATAGTCGGTAGCACTACCCGTGGCGCTGGTCGCAAGGGGTGGGGGCAGGGGGGGGGGGGGGGGGGGGGAGGTCTGACAACAACCACAAAGCAATTAGCGATTTCTACTCACACACGAGTGAAAGGGAGATGAGAAGCAGGCAGACGAGGCACACAAGGGACTTCATGTTGGCGGCGCAAGAGGCACAAAAGCGAGCCCTCTCCTCGGCGGCTGGTTTAAATACAGCGCCCAACCGGTTGCACGCGGGTCACCTGACGACGCGAGCACCGCGGCGGCGGCAAAGTGGAACAGCTCCCCCACTCCACGCCGCCGCCGCCGCTGCTAACGACTTGACGCGGGAACCCGGAAACCATCAGCCTGCGGTCGCGCCCTTCAGCCACGCTCCCGCGACCGCGTCTGACCTACTGGCGACGTCAAAGAAAACCGAATCAAAAACTACGCCGGGGCGCCTCTTCTTCGGATTAGCCGCCGCGTTGCGTCCTCCCACCACACCGCCCGCACGCGCGCCTTTTGTCAACCCACTCCTGACCCGCAGATGTGGGAGAAACCGTGTCGGACCAAGGTTACCAACACCCCCCCAAGCGCCGAGAGCGCCCATCTTCGGGATGACCGCGTGTTCGAAATCGCCCTCTCCCCAGCCTGTGTGCTGCCCAGTTGCGCAGTGAGCGCCCAGTGTGTGACACGTGGTAGAAGGAAAGGGACGCGGCAAACCATGCTTTGTCACACAGCGGTACCGTAGCGGAGCTGCCCGCATTGGCGAGGACTGGTCATGCTACACGACCCTTTGAAAAAGACTTGAATGATCTTTGTGACCAACAAGCATAAATAATATACGTAAACATAAACTGACCGGCGCAGGGAGCAATAAGCTATACTCGACGAAACGACTCATTATTTACTTCTGTGTGACGATAAAATCATGTACATTTGGCTTATATCTACGGCGCATTTACTACGCATGTATCCACAATCCCAGCCGATTCTGCGCGTCGAATACCTCTATCTACTGTCAAACGGTGACACCCGGCAACGGAATGATGATATTTGTATTTAATTATCAAATCAAATGGGGGTTTATTGTCAGAAAATCATAGGATATATATTTACAAAACTATATCCGGGACGTTAGCCTATGTGGCTAGTTATCGGTCCAATATAATACACATGCTTTATGTAAGCTAGGTTAATGACAGAGCTTTAGTGAATAGGTTATTCATACGCGTGCATAAACATCATAACAACAACGCAACTCTGTAATCACATGAAAAATACAAATCAATATAAATCAAGATCATCTCGATTAGGCAGCGCAAACGACGAAGACACCAGCAAGCAAAAATACAGCACAGCGTTGTGCGCGCAAGAGCAGGATCCCCTCATGGCAAGCTTAATTGGCACGCTTCGTGTCCGAGTGACGTGCAGTCGTGTGGATTAATCTTACAACCACCGCCCGGTCATACGAGAAGGGTACGCGGAATCCTGCGTGCAGAATGGATGGATCAAGCTGACTGTCTCCGCACAGCCTGTTGGCAGACAGAGGCAAGTGAAGAAGGGATCTCCTGGAGTGGCGGAAGACATCCGACCAGATTGCGGACTGGATGAGGAAGATCGCTCAGCCTACGCTTCTAACAGCACAGAAAACCAAGATGCCTGAAGCACGAGAAGAAAAAAATTCAGGGCCATTCCACTCTGTGAAGGTGGATGACCAGCGGAGCAGTATATATGGTGATAAATATGTTGATAATAAATATAGTGATTGACAATAAGAGACATACCTCAATGAATTTCGTTTTCTCGCGATTTGTTGTTGTTGTTGTTTTATTAAATTGCATGCTCAATGCTTTTTCTTTATTTTTAACCGCCTTTGTTTGCGTTTTTGGATTTATTATTTCGTCACCAAGGTGACTATCGTTTTGTAATCGCTATGATATACGACCAGTGGCTCTGTGGCGACACTGTAAAGGTTCTTGGCCAATGTGAGGCCTATACAGGACCGATGGCGCGTCGTGGGCACACTGACGTTTGTATAACATTGAGTGCCAAACCTTCCCAATAGAAACACCATGAACCACTTTCCGTCTGGCTTAGACACATCTATGTTGAAATCACCCACAAAAACGATAGGAGTGGAGTCGGTAAGGGTGATCCAACCAAACGTGCATACGCTTGGCGTTTGCGGCACGATCTTCGTCCGTATTTCGTGCCGCCCGCCGTCGCCGCGCACATTCCCGCTTCTGTTCACGACGGTGTTCTTCGTAGGCGCGCTGTTCTTCCGTAGTCCTCTACGCACGCCGCCTACCCATTGTACGGGTGGAAGGGAACTGAGATAAGGTTACGTGGTTTGCTTATAGAGCCAGTGACGTCAAACCGCAATCCATGCCAAAACAGTGTCTATTCCGGTTTTACTTTTTTTATTACGATATTTTTTTTGTCACAATGCGTTTTGACAATTCTTACGATTAAACGCAGCTGGGGGCATACCCGGCGATAGGCTTTTGCTTTATGCTTTAGCTGTTTTAGCTCTGGGGGGGGCGCCATCCTTTTTGCCTACGCACACAAACCGCCAGAACCTAGCGTATAACAGCTCCGCTGTAAAAAACAGCGCTGTCCTGTATTGTCTTTCCTTGTGTCTTCGTCGTTCGCACTGCCAAATCAGGATGTTCAATCAGTACCAACTTGTCCAAATGTTTATTCTTCTGCAGAACAAATATCAATACAAATACAATATCATGAGATATGCGTACTAAACAGAATAGGTATGTCTAACATTTCACACAATGTCAAGCATGCAAAGGAAACTACAGAGTGCCATATACATTCGACTACAAGCCATTCCAGTTGAAAACATTTGAGTAACGTGCTAGTGATAGAACACGAAGGACATAGACTTAGTATTCACGTTTTATTACAGCGAAGTTGTTTACGGCTAGAGTTTCGTGCATTTTTCGTGTCCGTCAACAAATCTATGCGAGCAAAAACTATCATGATCAGCAATGGCTCGTGCCACTGCTCGCGCGTTCGTCGTCGTCGTCATCTTCCACAGCTGTCTCCGTTGCTGCTCATCATGCCAACGTTCCCATACTGCCCCTCCCTCTGCGAAGGCGCTGACGGCACTGGTCCATTGTCAGTCGGTGCTGTGATTTCAGTCTGAAATTATTTGCCTCAATATATCGCGAAATGAAAACACGAATGTATACAACGAATGTATAGCGCGAATGAACGCGAATGTATAAGAATAAATGTGTGTGCGTATACCTTTCGTCACGATGACTAACGATCAAGACAATAAATGCGTTCGTACCTTTCTTCAAAATTCTGTGTCACCTCTTTGTCATGTGCTATATAGCTTCGCTGGTCATCTACCTTCACAGAGTGGAATGGCTCATGATGTTTTATTGCGACAGCAATTACATCGACATTCCACGCGCATTTCAGCCGTCGGCGTCGCCGTGAGGTTCCGTATAAAGTCCACGAGCGATAAGATCGTCGCCACGCGCCGTATGCTGTATGTGCGAGGGTGAGCCGGCGACCGCGGTTCAATCTCGCGCACGCAAGGGAGGAAAGCAGGGAGGAAGCGCGCTGTCTTCCTTCGCGTGCAAGGCTCCGGAGGCAGGGTAGGGACCGGGGGCGCGTACTACTCTGGGCGGCTCGGGCGGCCGCACGTGCCTGCCCGGGCCGCTGTACCTTGAAAGCCATCTGCGGCGGGGACAAAGTCCGCCGCGCACTGCGTGTCCGAGGCTTAGCTCGCGTTGATGCGAGACGCAGCACGAAGGTCAATTCGCTCGCTGCTGCTGCCGCGCTTCCTCACTCCATCGTTTCGACAGCGAGTTTCCGCGGTCATCGAGTGGGATGTGCTCACGTTTGCTTGTGCGCGCGTGAGACTAAGCTTATTAATTTAGTTAGTATGCCTATGTTTACAAGTTTATATGACTAATAAAACTACTATCCTTACTTCGTATAGCTGCCCTCTAATTTGCTATCGCGTACCCGCCGTGGTTGCTTAGTAGCTATTGTGTTGGGCTGCTAAGCACGAGGTCGCGGGATCGAGTCCCGGTCACAGCGGCCGCATATTGTTGGGGGCGAAAACACCCATGTACTTAGATTTAGGTGCACGTTAAAGAACCCCACTACGGCGTGCCTCATAATCAGGTCGTGGTTTTGGCACGTAAAACCCCATAATCTCTAAATTTGCTAACGCAGTCGATGCTTCGCCTTTCGGGCGAAACTGCAACATCTTTTTTTTTTTTTAGTTTAGGGTCTCTGGCTGGACCCTAATGCAATGACCCAAGGCTACCTTGCGTCCTGCACATGCTTAGAAATTATCACCCGTGCAGGCGCACAGACCTCATCTTACAAGAATAGCGCATGGTTTTCAACTTCATTCATTTTCGCATTTATTTATATATATATATATATATATATATTTGCACTTCCCCATTCTTGGGCCACTGCTAGAAATGTTCCACATTGACACGAGGGGACAGAAAAGGCTTAAATGTGTTTGCATATGTTTTGCACTACTTTCGGCTTACCCCTCTCCTCACCATTTCTCCCCCGGCAAACATCACACATTTTCGATTCGTCCAGTGACATCTTTCGACGTCACACATTGTGCATCCGCATGAATTGCTGCTTGCATTTTGGCATATAGCTTGTGAACAGCATAGTGCATAAACATTACATGACTATAAAAAATTTAATTTTAGGGCTTTTAGGGCGCACGAAAACCACGCTCTGACAAACAGGCACGCCGTAGTGGAAGACGCCGGATTAATTTTGACCACCTGGGGTTCTTTAATGTTCCCCTAATTCTAAGTAAACGAGAGTTATTACATTTCGTCCTCATCGAAATTCGACCCCCGTGGCCGGGATCGAACCTGCGACTTCAGTCACTTGGCTCCCACGGCGGGTTAACACATTAAAGTTGGTACCTGGGCTGTACACAGGTACCAATAAAAAGCAGTTGCACGCATCGAATTAAGTTACACAGCATTTTTTAGCCACTTCACGAACGTTCCAACAAGCGCGTCCTGCCGCAATTTTCTTTCAAGAGTTCTGCCGGTAAGAATTATTCCAAGGCTGTCTTTCTCGCTGGTGTAGCGGGAGCATACAACGCACGTGATCAATAGACTCCGACACGGTGACGTTCTCACAGCCTAGACTGGTTGTACCGCCATGAAGATATATAGCCAAGTAAGGACCCCTCCAAGCCTCATTGTATATGTAGAAAACGTGCGCGGATTCTGTGTAAGATGGTACCCCTAACCCTAAAGTTCATTAACCATTTCAAGCTCGACCTCTCAGCATTTTCCTTATGACAAGTCTCTCTCTCTCTCTTTATATATCTATCTATCTATCTATCTATCTATCTATCTATCTATCTATCTATCTATCTATCTATCTATCTATCTATCTATCTATCTATCTATCTATCTATCTATCTATCTATCTATCTATCTCTAGTTGGAAGGCAGCCAACGAGATTGTAGTGAATCGCCGATTTATAACATGTAAATATGATGTACGCTTTATGGTGGGTCACAGAAAACTAGAGTACACAGACAATTATGCGCAGGAATTGTTATCGCGCGGAAGCACCGTAGAATTCGTGCAGAATTGTCAATCATTGAGAACAAAAGCATGCATGCAGTTGCGCTTGTTACACTCATAGAGAGGACTTGATCAGTTTGAAAAAAAGATCGGTTTCATTAAATGTTTTACTGTTTTGCAGAGTTATTGTGTGAAAGCCCAAAATTAACATTTTATTTGGAAATAAACTGCGGCAAGATGTCGAAACGGGCTTGGTTGAAATTCATCATGCATATGTCTTTTACTGTTTTCAAAAGGTTTAGAAAGAATTATCCTCCTTAGAATGACTGCTTTCTTTAATAAGTATTTTGTCTTAAGGTCATTTCAATATGGTCTCAGGTAAAGCTGCTAGACTGAGACTGCTCTTAAACGAAAAGAACTCATTTTGAAAAACATAGAGGCCAAGAAATTAACATTGGCAGTATTCCTAGATTTCTCAAAAGCTTTCGACAGAATTAACCATGGAACACTATTAGAAAAATTGAATTGTTACGGTACACGCGGAATTGTTTTAGATTCAATAAGAAGTTACATAACCAACAGAAAGCAATGCGTATCAATAAATAGAAAACTATCTTCGTTTAAACTTACTAAGCAGGGTGTTCCTCAAGGTAGCATATTGGAAAACCACTTCTATTTATCATTTATATAAATGACATTGTGAATGTTGATGATTCGATTAACTACATTATTTACGCACATGATGCCAGTTTATTTTTCTTGAGAACTAAGGAAGATGAACTCATACATTTGGCAAATGAAATACTCAGCAAACTATATAACTGGTCGGTAAAAAACTCTCTCCAGTTAAAATGCTCCAAGACAAAGGCGGTCCTCTTTAGTGCGAAGTCCACGCCTTGTGATCTCACTCAGTGCCTCACACTCAATGACACGAAAATAGAACTTTCCGCTGCAACAAAAACTTTGGGTGTTATTTTTCATGAACTGATGCTATGGGACCACCACACCGATTACTTACAAAATAAACTTAGTAAAACTTTAGGTATGTTGCGCAGATGTCAGAGGTTACTACCAATACCGCAGAAACTTATGATTTATAACGCACTGTTTGCGTCTCACCTGTGCTATTGTCCCCTCGTTCGGTCAAATAGTACTAAGAGGTCGTTAGGTAACTTAGTTTCACTCCATAAAAATGCCTCACGTGCTATTTCAGACTTGCCTTACAATGCGCATACGTGTTATGTATTCTGGAATTTCAAAATTTTACGAGTCGACCACCTTTACGAGTATAAACTTATATGTTCTTTGAAGATATATGATATGATTAAGGTACTACTCATATCCGAAACATTGCAAACTTTCAAAGGAATCCCGCGTTTCGCCTAAATCGATAAACTGAACACTAGGCAGTTCAACGCCCACGCACTAATTACGGCCTTCAAACACTCTCCTACTGTCTCCCCTCAACATTTAACAAATACAAACTAAGTCATGAAAACATACGTCATATATCCAAGAACACATTACTGCAAATACTTTTGTTAATGTTAACTTTTTGTGTGTCACTTCAAAAGTATTTCTTTACCATTTCAAAGTTTCGACATTTCCGCTCTTGCTGTGTGTATTTTTATCTTTCCACAAGTATGTGCAATGAATATGTTGTCACCGCGTATGTACCTCAGTGCACCTATGTGGTAAATAAACTTCAGTATAATTAAACTGGCAGCAAAGAAACGGAAAACAACGGTGGCGCTGTGACTCATAACAAATTGTAATCGCGCTTTCGGGCCCCCGAATCTCAGAAAACGTAGCCGGAACTGACATGCAATGCTCGTCGCGTTATTTTTAAGCTACAAGAATTGGTGCTTACAAGATGCTACAAAATGTCTGCTTTATATACTGCTCCATTTAAATACAGCCTCCAATAGAGTCAGCGCCGCTTTTGTCTGCGAACTCTTCCTATTTTTCGCGCTGCAAGATATGACACCTTTGTATTTCTCGAACAAGGGTTTCCCCATATCCAGGGGTAGTTTCGCGCGGCCTGACGAAGCCGTGACGTCTACGTCACGTGGTGCGATTCCCACGTAGCGGCGGAAGTGAATCTCGTTCGCGTGCACACCTCTTTGGGCTTTTGCCGCGGCATCCTTGACCTGTCATTGACCATACACAGCTCGCGATTCACAGTCTCGCCTTAAATTTACAAAGTACATACGTACATGAAGGCAGATGAACACAGATATAAGCCGTACTGGTTATAACGTATCAAGAAACAGTATCAAGAAACATAGCTAGCTTACGCGCCAAGTTGTCTTCCCCTTTCCTGGCGCAGTTATCAATGGAACAATGGCGACACTGTCACAATCCGCAAAACTTGCCGACGGTGGCGACATCATCATCGGTGAAAGGAAAAAGGAGCGTTCGCCTCTTTGGGGACATCAAAAGTAGCAAATAATGACAACTGACTCCCTAACTGGCTCCGCCTCATGACGCCATGCGTTCGCCAGCTGGGGCCTCAAGAGAATGCGCGTATCTTGGTAAGTGAACTTTCAGTTTGGTCCAGTCAATCTTTTCTTCCACGAAGAAAGAAATTTCGCTCAAAACATACAACATATCAGCTTTTACGTTATGTTTACGTTACGCCTCAGTGAAACCTAACATTGGCAAAATTTGTGTTCGCCGAATTCGATACATTAAGCATTTAGAAACGGCGTACTGAAACACCCAAACACCGCTCTGGTTCTTTTGTACACGACCGGCTGGACCTCTATCCTTGTACCCTATTTCTATAGTACTCAGTAATAATGCCTGACTGAATTTGTTGTGTTCGCTGCGCTTGCGCTCCTTTGCTTATGACTTCCTCACAGAAATCGCAGCAACGGGGCCCATTTCCCATAGCTTTACAGCAAACGAATATTCGCGCTAAATGACTGCCGCTTGAGCCCACACCATTGTGTAACAGAAGGCCTGATTCTAATGCCATCTATAGGAAGGCCTACTGAAATAACGCGTTGGAAAATAATGTCACAACGCTTGGCGTCACCCGCGACCTCCAACAGAGTTTATGTACTCTCGGCTTTCTCGTGTGACGACCCGCTCAAAGGCCCTAGGTCTTTCTTGAGCCGCTGTAATTGGGCAAAAATTATGTATGCAAGAAATTGAATTCTGCGGTTTTACGTGCCAAGACCACGATTATGAAGCACGCCGTTGTGGGGGACTCCGGATTAATCTTGACCACCAGGGGATCTTTAACGTGCCCCCTAATGCACGGGACACGGGCGTTTTTGCATTTCGCCCCCATCGAAATGCGGCCGCCACGGCCGGGATTTGATCTCGCAAACGACACAGGACAACGCTCGTCCTGTGTCCTCCCTTGTCCGTGTTTTTTGGCGCTGTTTTAAACATGAATTACCCGCGACCGGGGTTAGCAGCGCAGCACCATAGCCGCTAAGCCACCGCGGCGGGTAATGTACTGTACGTAAGGAAACGACGCTGCGTCATGTACGAGGATATTTGATGACGCGCACGCCTCCCCACCAAAATTCGTTTATATATATACTTTTTTATCTTCGCCTAAATGTTTCAGGGTACCCATGCAGAGAACGGTGTGGCAGGCATTATAGTGCGAATGATAAAAAATACATTGGTGAGTTAGCTGTAAATGGCTGTATATATATATATATATATATATATATATATATATATATATATATATATATATATATATATATATATATATATATATATATAAAAGCAGTGAAGCCTATAAAAGCCTAAAAGCAGTGAAGAAGAAACTAGGAATAGGCAAGAATCAGATGTATGCGTTAAGAAACAAAGCCGGCAGAATCATTACTAATATGGATGAGCTAGTTCAAGTGGCTCAGGAGTTCTATAGAGATTTATACAGTACCAGTGGCACCCACGACGATAATGGAAGAGATAACAGTCTATAGGAATTTGAAATCCCACAAGTAACGCCGGAAGAAGTAAAGAAAGCCTTGGGAGTTATGCAAATGGGGAAGGCAGCTGGGGAGGATCAGGTAACAGCAGATTTGTTGAAAGATGGTGGGCAGATTGTTCTAGAAAAACTGGCCACCCTGTATACGCAATGCCTCATGACTTTGAGCGTACCGGAATCTTGGAAGAACGCTAACATAATCCTAATCCAGAAGAAAGGGGACGCCAAAGACTTGAAAAATTAGGAACCGATCAGCTTACTGTTCGTTGCCTACAAAGCATTTACTAAGGTGATCGCAAAGAGAATCAGGAACACCTTAGACTTCTGTCAACCAAAGGACCAGGCAGGATTCCGTAAACGCTACTCAACAATAGACCATATTCACACTATCAATCAGGTGATAGAGAAATGTGTGGAATATAACCAACCCTTATATATAGCTTTCATTGATACGAGAAAGCTTTTAATTGAGTCGAAACTTCAGCAGTCATGGAGGCATTACGGAATCAGGGTGTAGACGAGCCGTATGTAAAGATACTGAAAGATATCTATAGCGGCTCCACAGCCACCGTAGTCCTCCATAAAGAAAGCAACAAAATCCCAATAAAGAAAGGCGTCAGACAGCGAGATACGATCTCTCCAATGCTATTCACAGCGTGTTTACAGGAGGTATTCAGAGACCTGCATTGGGAAGAATTGGCGATAAGAGTTAATGGAGAATACCTTAGTAACTTGCGCTTCGCTGATGATATTGCCTTGCTTAGTAACTCAGGCGACCAATTGCAATGCATGCTCACTGACCTGGAGAGGCAAAGAAGAAAGCTGGGTCTAAAAATTAATCTGCAGAAAACTAAAGTAATGTTTAACAGTCTCGAAAGAGAACAGCAGTTTACGATAGGTAGCGAGGCACTGGAAGTGGTAAGGGAATACATCTACTTAAGACAGGTAGTGACTACGGATCCGGATCATGAGACTGAAATAATCAGAAGAATAAGAATGGACTGGGGTGCGTTTGGCAGGCTTTATCAGATCATGAACAGCAGGTCGCTATTATCCCTCAAGAGAAAAGTGTATAACAGCTGTGTCTTACCGGTACTCAAGTACGGGGCAGAAACCTGGAGGCTTACGAAAAGGGTTCTACTTAAATTGAGGACGACGCAACGAGCTGTGGAAAGAAGAATGATGGGTGTAACGTTAAGGGATAAGAAAAGAGCAGATTGGGTGAGGCAACAAACGCGAGTTCATGACATCTTAGTTGAAATCAAGAAAAAGAAATGGGCATGGGCAGGACAAGTAATGAGGAGGGAAGATAACCGATGGTCATTAAGGGTTACGAACTGGATTCCAAGGGAAGGGAAGCGTAGCAGGGGGCGGCAGAAAGTTAGGTGGGCGGATGAGATTAAGGTGTTTGCAGGGACAACATGGCCACAATTAGTATTTGACCTGGGTAGTTGGAGAAGTATGGGAGAGGCCTTTGCCATGCAGTGGGCGTAACCAGGCTGATGATATATATATATATATATATATATATATATATATATATATATATATATATATATATATATATATATATATATATATATATATATATATATATACCAAGTGACCGGCTTGCCGCACTTCACACACATACACTTTTTCCCCACTTTGACACTACTAATGCGAACGCAATAAGCAAGCAACATCCACACGGTGTGATTTCGTGGGTACGTGCGCTTGAAGCCCTCTCACATATATGGTTGACGGTATTTTGCGCTGCCTTGTTTTCATTTTATTTTTATTGACATCTCGCCGCAGTTTTGAGGGATCGTATACAATCATGCTTTCCACTGAGCAATAAATGAAAACGCAGAGTGAGAGAGACCTTTTAATGAAAAACTCGAGATTCGCCATGCATGTACGCCCATGATGCAGAGGGCGCTGCCTTTAGCGCCAAGTGCCCTCGTATTGGCCCTACAAGATTAGCAGCGCGATCAAATTGCGCTGTGCTGGGTCGCGGCGTTTGTAAACAAGACGTTCACCCAATCGAGGTCGCCACGTCCCCGGATGCGGTGCGAAATCATGAGCGCGCGCTGGCCGCCACATTGGGCCTCAGGGCCGCGAAGTCCGCTCGTCCGCTTCATCGCGCAGCGACGGCGCGACTCTCGTGCAACTCGGGTAGCGAAGGCCGTGTTCTCCTATAACCGAACATCTCGTTCGGTTTGTGCCCGGCCGTACTGTTCGTTTCGAAAGCTCAGGGCGAGGCCAGCGATACCGGACGTATCCTTGTTACCTAGAGAAATGTTTACACCCTTAAGGGTGTTTTCTTGCCGCACTGCTAACGCCCTGACCGTTAGAGACACAAATTTGTAGAGGACGACAGCGGAGCTCTAACTATACGTGCGATGACAAAAGACGTAGTTGAAAATTATGTAATCATTCTGACAGCTTTGGGCGCACAGAAATATTTGACAAGGGAATTTCACAGGGAGTGAGATGAAACTCCGCTCTCGGAGTGCCACCGCGAAGTCCTCACGTAAAGCGTGTGTGAATATATATTCAGACAAGAGTGTCCGAATATATATGACACGGGTTCGATTCTGCCCAGCACTGGAGCAATTTTAAAGGGTATTTCATTGGAGCGCGGCACATATCCAGCGACCCAAGTTGGTCCTACAGTTGGCTTCAAACCGGGTTCCCTCCGCACAGCAGCCAAGTGTTCTACCCATCAGACCATAAAAAAATGATGGGTTTATTTTCTCCTGTTTACAACAGATAGGTAGCAGAAGCTAAAGGCCCTGTGGCCTGACAAAGGCTCCTGCTCCTCCAAATATGGGAATGATCTGCAGTGCCGGTATAGAAAGTATTATTTTCGTTAAAAAAAAGAGATGAAAAGAAAAACGTGACTTCAAGAAATAAACTTTACGTACATTTTACGGTATTTTGTTTCAAACTATAACCCGAAAACAAATGAAGGAGAAGACTGACAATTTATGCTACAGTTCTAATCAAACTCAATATCGTTCGCAATGAGAAAGTTTTGTATGATTTATTCGAACCTGCCATAATTTTATTACTAAATTCCAGTAGGCGATTTAGCAGTGAAGGCGCCTGGTAACTGACTAGTCTTTTTCCGTAATTGGTTCTTATTTTAAGTGTTCTCATATTATGTTGCCGTAACCTATAGTGCAGATTGGTGGGCGCATTCAGGATATAGTGTGATTTGTTTTGTTTAATGTATTGCATCAACTTGTAGTAATGGACATGATTTACCTTTAACATAGAATGTTTTATAAAAGGTGGCTTGGTTCTAAAGTTTCGTACAAGGCCACGATATCCCTCGAATGCACGTAAGACTCTTTCTTGCAGTACTACCAATTTATTATAATTTTTTGCGTAGTAGTGCCCCAAATTATTGTGCAATAGGTTAATGGAGAATAAAAAAGTGCGTAGTACAAAGAATGTTGCAACCACGGAGGAACCAGGGTGCTCAGTCTATATAAGCAACCGACGGTTCTGCTTAGTTCCATGGCAATTTCGTCGAGGTGCATGTTCCAGGCCAAACCTTCCTGGAACCACACCCCGAGAAATTTCTGACATTTTACTTGTTATATCATCCTATCTTCAAAAAGAATAGCTATATTGCACTTGCGTGGCTTATTAGTAGGAGCAAAAATCACATATTTTGTTTGAGAAAAATTCATTTGCAACTTATTCTGTTGTAACCAGCAAGAAAGTTGCATTGCTAACATTTAGTTCGAGCTCTGTAATAGTAGCAGCTTTAAAGAATATGTTAGTATCGTCTATATACACAACTAATTGAGGAGACTCGGGGATGTCGCAGAGGTCATTAATATAAATTTTAAACAAAAGAGGCCCAAGTATTTATCCTTGTGAAACACCCGTTATGATTTCCGCATACGATGAAACATCCTTATTTATGCTGACATATTGATAACGATTTGTTAAGTAATCTCGTAAAAGTTCCAGTACGATACCTCGTACACCATATCGTTCCAATTTGCTAATTAATGAATTGTGGCACACTGAATCAAAGGATTTCCTGAGGTCTACAAATGAACCTAATGTTTACATTATATTTTCAATATTTGTTATTATTTTGTGTTTGATATTAAGAGCTGCTTCACAAGATTTATTTTTTTGGAAACCATGCTACATGTCACTGATTATGTTATATTTACTGAAAAGGGGTTTGTAATCTAATATTCAGGGCACTCTTGAACACCTTTGATAGAACAGGTAAAACAGATATCGGCCGGTAATTTATCATTAAGTGCTTATCACATCCTTTGTAAATTGGGCATACTCGGGCTATTTTTAGAAGATCTGGAAAGATACCGCTTTCAAACATTATATTTATGATGTGAGCTACGACAGGTGAAATTATATCGGCAATATATTTCAGTGGTATTGGTTTAACATCGTCATGCCCAGGAGAGACATTGTTTTTTACTTTAAGCAGTAGTTGCACACGTGTTGGTTGAAGGTGCACACGTGTACCACGGGTGCCCGTAAACTCATTCGAACTCCTTCGTCTTTGTCACGAGGAAGATGCATTCAATGTGATGATGATGATGATGATGATGATGATGATTTATGGCGCAAGGGCCAGGTACGGCCAAAGAGCGCCTTGACAAGTGGTAATTTTAAAGATGCATTGTGAATGTCTTCGACAATGAATTCCTCATGGTAGATGTGACATGGCTGTAAAAGGGCCTAAAACCTGTCGCTGTAAATGGCGTAATATGTTTAGTGCTAAAATAATGACTCTAAGTAGTGCTGTGGGCTATGGCAATGGGGTTTCGCTAAAAGCATGATGCAACAAAACATAACAGTGGCACTATAGCTTCAAGAAAGCCCTTAAGTACAAGAGCTGTTATACGTGCGCTAAAAATTCCCGGGCCAAATAATTTTCAGAGTGTCTATTTCAGCTAAAAGCTGTAAGACTAATTTCAGATTAAGAAGCGGTTCATTACTAAGAAAAAATTTCGGGTGAAGAGGTATATTTTCGCGATATGCAGAAGTGAAATACTTTTTCCTCTGTGCTTCTATTGCAGTAAGAACGTGCAGGAGTGTGAGATATTTTGCCGCACTTACTACAAGTCGGAGGATACCCCCCTTCCCTACCCCCCCCCCCCCCCAGCCAAGAGGTAAGAGTGAGTGCCGTAAGTGTTCTTAATCGGCAAAGGAGCACATCGTTATATCGTGATGTTGTCTCCGATATCCAATGTCCTAATTTGGGTTTGATCAAGTGCAGTTTATTTGATATCTGAGTATTCCATTGTTTCTGCCAGTGGACTTTCAGCTTGTGGCGCAAGTATGGTTTCAGATCTGTGGCTGAGATGGGTATGTTTGTGTCCGTTTCGCTAAAAGCTACTGAGGTAGCTTTCTCGTCAGCAGCTTCATTGCCTTTTATGCCACAGTGGCCAGGTACCCAGCATAGGATGATCATTTGTTTAGCCCTATAAGCTGAGCATAGCAATGTATAGAATTCATTCAAGACAGTGTTTTTATGTTTACGTAGATTCATTAGGGCTCGGATTACACTCAATGAGTCTGTGGACACAATAGCCCTAGTGAGATTCGTTTGCTTGATGTGCTTTACTGCAGAGAGTATCGCATATGCCTCCGCTGTAAAAATACATGTACGTAGGTTTAATGTACCGGATATTAAAAATGCTGGTCCTAGTGCTACGTTAGCAACTCCAGAAAGTGACTTAGAGGCATCTGTGTAAAATTCAGCACAATAATACTTCTCCTGAAGCTCAAGAAAGTGTGAACGTATGTGTGCCTCAGGTGCTCGCTTTGATATTTCTGCAAACGAGACGTCACACTCGATAGTCTGCCATTCCCAAGGCGGTGGAAGCCGCGTAGTTGCCATTATGACATTCTCTAAAATTGAGTCGCCCGTTTCTTTGGACGATGCTTCCAACCGAAGGGACAGAGGAGTTCTAGTGCCTGGGCGGTTACGGAAAAGCCTGGCCGTGAACAGGTCGTGAATAACTGAATGGCATGGATGATGGAAATCTGTCTTCACCTTCAGGGCGTAAAAGAAATTTAAATATATTCTTTGAAGATGTAAAGACCATTCGTTGGATTCATCGTACAGGCTTTCAACGGGGCTAGTCCCGAAAGCACCAGTAGCAAGACGGATAGTCAAGTGGTGGACGGAATCCAGCATCTTCAAAGCACTAGGCGTAGCAGAGTTATACACAATGGCTCCGTAGTCAAGGCGTGACCGTATAAGGCTTTTGTACAAGCTCAAGAGGCATCTTCTGTCACTTCCCAGATGTGCGGGACAAGAGCTTCAGTAGATTTATTGTCGTCAAGCGCTCCATTTTCAAATATTTCAAGTGTGGGATAAAAGTTAGTTTAGAATCTAAAATGAGGCCTAGAAATTTATGTTCATGGCTCACAGATAGCCGTTCTCCATTAAGATCAATAACGGGCTCCGGTATTACACCTCTCTTATTGGAGAAGAGAATGCACGTGCTTTTTTGAGGGCTTAGTTTAAAACCGTTCTCGTCTGCCCACTTAGACAATTTATTCAGGCCAAGCTGCACTTGTCGCTCGCAGATATAAGATTGCATGACTTGTAACCTATTTGGATATCATCTACATATACTGAATAAAAGATTGTACGTGGTATGACCGTGTGGAGGGAGTTCATTTTTACAAGAAATAGAGTGCAGCTCAGCACTCCGCCTCGTGGCACACCAGTCTCCAGAGTAAATAGACGAGACAGGACGTTACCAATCCGAACACGAAATGTGCGGTTGGACAGATAACTTTGAATAACGTTTAGCAAGTTGCCTCGGACGCCCATTCCCGCTAGATCACGAAGGATTCCGAAACGCCAAGTAGTATTATATGCTTTCTCCATGTCTAAAAATACCGATAAGAAAAACTGTTTGTGCACCAACGCATCACGGATATTTGTCTCGGTGTGGACGAGATGGTCTGTTGTAGATCTATCTTCCCTGAAGCCGCACTGCAAGGGATCTAGTATCTTGTTGCTTTCAAGAAAATGGACTAGGCGTCAGTTAGTAATTTTCTCAAAAAGCTTACATAGGCAGCTTGTTAGAGCTATAGGCCTATAGCTGCTGGTCAAAGACGGTTCCTTGCCCTCTATCAGAATAGGAATTATGACTGCTTTCTTCCAGGCGGACGGAATGTAGCTGGCAGAGAATATGGCGTTAAAAAGAGAGAAAGCAAGAGCCGCAGGAACCCTGGACTAAGGGCGCCTCCCGCACAAGCAGAAAGACACCTGCTTGTCCTTTCTTTTTTTAATTATTTTTTTTCTTCCTCCTCTTTCAGGGTGTAAGTGTTCAATCATCTCGTAAACTATTCGATCGTGTCAAGGGGCCGATTTATTACAACTATGTAGTGCAGCCTCAAATTCCGACATATTACAAGGACGGTTGTAGGATTCATTGCCCTTGCCTTTCCGATGCAGAGGCAGTCGCTCGGCGTGTTCCTGGTACCTCAAGAATGTATCTGAGTAATGCAATAAGCTTTAAATGTACTCAAAATGGGCCCCTAGAGAATCAGCTTGGTTCTGAAAAGTATTTCCCTGCGTGTTTACTAATGGGAGAGGATGAGTTTGGACACCTTGGATTTTATTCGCTCTGTTCCAGGCTTTTCTTTCGTCTGTATAAGAGTTAATGCTAGAAATGTATCTGCCAGTTTTCCCTTTTGGCACGGCGCCGCGTTCTTCTACCCTCAGACTTTATTTTCTTAAAAGGGATCAGGCTCTCCGTAGTTGGAGAGTATCGAAGGTGGTTCCAAGCATTATTTTGATTTCTACGTGCTTCCTTACACTCGTCGTTCCACCATGGAACACGTCGCTTACAGGGCAATCCATTAGTTAAGGGGATACATACTGATGCCGCGTCAACTATAAAGGCCGTGAAATATGCATCATCGATAGAAAGTGTACAGATGTCATTCCAGGACAAACGCGTGAGCTCACTGTATCGTGTCCAGTCGGCACACTCGACTTTCCACCGGGAGACATGTGGAGAGCACTCATCATCTTTTGTTAGTTTTATGACAATGGGGGAAATGGTCGCTCCCGTACGGATTCTTAATCACGTTCCACTCCAGATGCGGCAAGAGTGTACTCGATGCGATGCTTAAATGGCTAGATGTAAATGTATTGTTTGCAACGCTCTAGAATGTAGGATCTTTCCCATTTAGCACGCAAGCATCTGTAGTGAAGAGGAAGTTTTCTATTAGGCGTCCTCTGGCATCGCAACGACAACCTCCCCAAAGGGGGTTGTGTACATTAATATCTCCCACGACAATATAAGGTTCGGGCAGTTCATAGATAAAGCTGTGAAATTGTTTTTGAAAGGTGGTAGTTCGGGGGGATGTATAGGGATGTAATTGTTACCAGTTTATTAAACAGTACCGCACGGACTGCAATTGCCTCTAGGGGTGTTTTAAGCTGTAGTTGCCGGCAAGCAACACCCTTATCTACAATTATTGCCACACCGCCTGACGAGGCAAGGGAGTAGTTGCGGTCTTTTCGGTAAATAGCATACTGCCGGAGAAAGCTTGTTTGTGAAGGTTTAAGATGTGTTTCTTGGACACACAGCACTTTTGGAGTGTACATATGAAAAAGTTTCTTAATGTCGTCTAGGTTGTGGAGTAAAACCCTGACATTCCACTGTAACATCTGTATGTCCATATTATATGTGTCTTGTGCTGTGTGTCTAAGAGATATAGATTAGATTACCTCACGAGACCTTTTCAGGCCCCGTAATACGGGATTTCTCTTCCTTCGCGGCGCGCTCGAGGGAGCTGCGCCGTTCCTTGGGCGCCTGAGACGCCGGAGTTGTGCTCGTATCCATCACCTCGTCTGAGGCGGTGGATACTGCCCGCGCGGCAGGCACTTTCGCGGGAATGTTGGGCCGATCTGCACGGGCATGCAGTGGCCCTGGGTCCAACAGGCTCGAGGGTCTGCTGGTCCTCCTTTTCGGGGGCCGGAACAGCGCTGGCTGTTCCAGCCGGGGAGGGGGGGGGGGGGGGGGGCTGATGGCGTGACCGCCGTCACACTCCGTGTGACTTGGGCGGCCGCCGAATGATGTAGCGCTGCCCCCCGGCGCACCACATCGGTGTAGGACGGACTAGACTGGTTCATAGAGAAGCGTTAGCGCCTCTTGGAAAGAAAGGTTCAGTTTTACTTTGATTTCGATGATTTGTTTTTCTTTTTTCCAGGATGGGAAAGAACGGGAGTACGCGGGGTGATGCCCTTCACAGTTAGCGCAACGGGTGGTGGAAGAGCAAGTGTCGGACTAGTGCTCGTTTGAAGCACATTTTGCACAAATAGTGCGCCCTCGGCAGCTTTGCGAACCATGCCCGAACCGCTGACACTTGAAGCATCGGCGTGGGTTAGGAATGTATGGCCTTACATGGAGTTTGCAGTATCCTGTTTCTATTGAGTCTGGTAAGTTGCTAGTTCCAAAAGTGATGATTATATGCCTAGTTGGTATTTCTTTGTCATCTCGCCCTATTTTTATCCTCTGCACATTGACGACGTTCTGTTCTTGCCATCCTTCTAGTAATTCACTGTCGCTAAGTTCGAGAAGGTCATCTTCCGAGATGACACCGCGCACTGTGTTCATCGACCTGTGTGGGCCTACAGAAGCGGGAATGTCCCCAAACGCTACAAGTTTTGAGAGTTTGTCGTATTGTGGCTTGTCGCGAACTTCGAGCAGAAGATCGCCACTTCCCATCTTCGTTACTTTATAACCTGGGCCTATTGCTTCAGTGAGATATTTGGCTACAAGAAATGGTGATATTATTCGGACTGTCTTCGTTTCGTGCTGACTGTGGACAACGTGGTATTTGGGAAAAGACACTTTCGGTTGCATAAAAAAGTTTAATTGTTCATCGGTTCGCCCCCTCTTCAGGGAGCGATCAGGCTGTGGGGGAAAAGCTTTTGCCATAAAAAATGGGAAAATTCGGCGGCGATGGCCGCCACCCACCACCGAGCCCAACAAGGGGACGCTACAAGATCGGAAACCTGCAGACGCCAGCCATGCACCGCCGCTATAACCTAATATAAAATACCCAAGGTTGGATAATTACACCAGGTTAACCCTTGCCGGCCCAGAATACGGAAGTGAGAAGAAGTGAAGACAGAAAAGATGGAAAAGTGGGACAGAAAGACGAAGATGGAGAGGAGGACAGGAAAAGGCGACTGCCGATTTCCTCCAGGTGGGTCAGTCTGGAGGTGCCGTCTCTGTGAAGCCGAGGTCGAAGAGGTGTGTTGCCTCCGCCAGGGGGCCTTAAAGGTCCAAACACCCAGCATCGGCTCAACCCCCCCGACCCCCCTTTCCCCAGACACGGGCTAAGCCGCGCACGGCTACACGCGGGAGGGGCCAATTAACCCTCGTGTGCTCGGGTACGTGGAGTCGCAACACACCAAACGCCTGCTTACGCAGACGCCCCTGCGGGGTGCATTAGGTGTCGCGCGGCCGCCTTCCACTAAGAGCCGGCTCCTACCTACAGTCTAGCTGCTACGGACACTGTCTAGCTTCCCAGCGCACACTGACCTAGCAGGGATGCACACGGCGCGCTAGATCACCGGCGCTCGGGCGCACAATTAAAAAAAAAAAACGCTTTATCGGGTTTTGCATAAACAGCGCAAAAGCAACACAGGGACAAAAAACGAGACGGGACAGCGCTTGTACCGTCTCAAGACAAGACCCATTGGCTTCCGGGAAGCTTGATGAGCAGGCAGGAGGCCGTCTAGCAAAGAGCGGGGGTATTGGCCGGCGCTTGGTGCTGCGGCCTCCGGCGTCCGTAGTCACTCGGTGTTCTTGGCCGCGGTCGCCTTGGAAGGCGCCGACTTAAGATGATTCCGTTCCGGTCGGTATACCGCAGTGGTCTCCCCGAGCTGGAACCTTCTTCGGGCACCGGCAGTCTCATTCGGGACCTCCTCTTCCCGCCGGTGCCATTCGCGAGTGTGAAGAGGGTGTCGGGCGAGGGTATACGGGCCCGCCTCGGTAGGCACCCTAGCCTCGGGGCGGGAGAAGCAACCGTCTCTCACAGAGTTTAATTGAGCTTTTGGTGACGGAAGTTGTTCGGCGATCTCCCTTGACTGCTGAAGTACTCTCGTTCCGACAGTGCACGCTTGAGATAAACTGAAAAATTAACTTGCTCTTGTGTTAAATTCATTCGCTTGTAAATGTAACAGCTTTGTAAATGTAGCAGTTTTAAATGTAACTCTCTACTCCAAACGCTCCTCGATAGCACACACAGACGCCATCGTTCTCTTGTTCACTGCGAGATGCTCTGCGCGGCTGTGCCTGTCATGTCGTGAATATACCGCGTCGTGCATTGTAATTGTGCACGGAATGATCTCGAACAAAATGTCGTGGTCAGGACAAACGATTACAGCAAAACAGCAAAAATCAGTAGCCACGCCAGTGTCGCTAATTATTGAGTGCATTTTACTTTTTAGAGAAGTAGTCAACGTCTCACATAAGGTTTTAATCATTTTTCATTGAAACAACAGGTAAAATAGTTTTAGGATCAATTAGAACTGAATTTTTGTGCGCGCACATAAAGCCGTACAGCGCCTTATGTTCGCCTGGCGGCTTTTCAGCAAAACTCCCGAGTGGCCGTGTGAAAGGACCACAACTCCGATGTCTTGAGATCGAACTCCTTTAGGACGTATCGCGCTCCATTAGTTGAAATGATTTCACAAATTGTCCGTGTGGCACGGGTATTAGAGGCATAGCCAGACACCGGGAAGCAAGTATCCTAAGAGTGCTAATGACATTTTTAAATATCCTCTAAAATGATTTCGGTGCTGTGCGGGATCGAACCCACGCCAGATGAGTTCCTCAGACATAGCATCCCGGCGCTTCTCAGTGTTCGCACGCACCGTGCCGGTGCGTGCCAGGTATCCCGGAGGCCACGCCCTGATTTCGCGAGCCGAACGCTAGATGGCGCAGCGTGTCCAGAAAGAAGCGCGAGCGCGGAGTCCGGCTGAAGTACATGCATGCCTAATACCTGACGCGTTTCGACTATTCGCATACTTGGACAGTCATCGTAGGTGAGTTCTACCCGAATTTTTTGTGGTAGGCCATCTTGTGAACACAGATACAGTCTCGTGTCTATGCATGTCGAAGTCATGTTCATACTGCCATGTGGTATGTAGCATGTACTCGTGCTATTAGAGCTATGGCGCGTTCAGCAGAGACGAGGAATGAGACAGGACAGTTTCCTCCCGATAACTCGTGTCCTTCATCATCTCTATTATCTTTGGGCTCGTTTCCACCACCCAAATTATTAGAGCAGCCACAACTTTTCAGATCTCGTCTCGCGACTCTGCACATCCACTAGTCGGGTGCGTTTCGGCCTCTCTCTCCAAATGTAGTGCAGTAAATAACTTTTTAACTGCTTTATACCTCACTCGAGCAAACGCATCAGACATTATTAATGTCACTAAACTACGCTAGATCTAATAACTGGTTTATCTAGGCAGATAAGGAGTACCTACTAGAGGACCAACGAATTACCGATTGGCGTGAATATGAATAGGCTTGCAAATTTCAGAATGGGCACGCTAGTCTGCGGCGCTGCAGTACCTCAGGAATCCATGCCCTAACAATTCGCACTAAATGATTATTCCTGAAAGCTCTGCTGGCAGCTGCACCACTTCCATTAAGGCAAACACGTCTCACTTTGCGGCCGCCGGTCAGGGTTAGTTGCCGGATGGCATCAGCTGAAGTGTAGACACGATTCGTGTAGCCTGCGCCACCGCTCCTTATATACGTGTATAGCTGCGTGAGAAAATTTAAAGAAAAGTGAAAAAAAAAAGCAATGATCACCGACGCAGTGCACGTCAAGGGGCGTGCCAGGTCATACGCGCACAGCAACGGCCACCTTTCGAAGGCTGCATACCGGTTTGGCGACGCATAACGCTCGAGGTGAACCGGAAGACATCGTTTCCGTACTTACAAACTGTTGTAATTTATACGACGAACTGGGAAGCTCTCCACTGTTTCCATGCAGACCACGCGCCCTTATGTGGGTTTCAGTGCGCAATGTAACTGAAGCCGCAGAATAACGCGTCGATACATTGATGCAAGCGTGTATATAGAGCGATGTGACGAAAATACCGATAAAATAGCATTCTCTCATCAGAGGTGCATTTTAAGGGGTCCTGAACTACCCCTCGAGCTTGGTGAAATAACATAGCGCGCGGATAGCATACGCTGCTGGGAACATCTCAGTCAAGTTTTGCTGTCGTACGCCGGTACATGGAGCTCGCAAGCGGAGCGCTAAGTCGCCCCAGACAAAGCAAAGACACCCTCATTAAGTCTTCAGGATGTCGGCATCAGGACATGGTACATCCTAAGGATGTTCTGCACTAATCCTAAAAAGCTCCTGATCAAGTCCATTTGTCCGTCCCAAGTATATAGCTACTGAGAACATACCAGGTACATGATTGGAGGACCATTTCAGGATGATGTACAACAGAACGTGTTCAAGGCACTACTGTTTGACACGGTAATTAGAGGGCAATTAATTATTTACAAATTAGGCTAATATATGCACGACATAGCTTGGACATGATAACCCATATTGTAGGGCTCCGTTTTGATATTTGTGCGCTTTCATGTGCTCTAATATCTCACAAATTTTGCATCTTTGTTTCTTGCCACCATTAAAAAGCAGTTCGGTATCAAACGAACTACGTACTTCAGGTGTCACACCACCTGATGTGTCACACCACTTACACTGTAAGTGGTATGCAAGTGGTAGCCTTCGAGATCTGCTTTTGCTACTTCAAGAGACCCGTCGGTGGAATTGGTGCGCCTTACACCACCACCACCTATAATAATATTTTTTTTTTTTTAAGTGTGTCATTCGTATTGGTTTTTGGTTATACTCAATTTCGTTTGGGCAAGCATGAAGCTCCCAAATAAATCCACCTGGAATCAACGTCCCGAGAATATCCTGCTGTATATGTTACTCGCACATATGTCCAGTTAGGTTCGCAATAAGTCCAGCAGTAGATGTGCTTTAAATGCATCGTGGGCATGGTGCTGTGGACGTCCTCGGTGCGTCGCATAAGAAGCTATAGGACGTTGGGATCTTCCCAGGCATCCACTGGATGCTTTGCGTGGTCTCGCACCTTTCACTCAAACGCTGTCCTTCCAACAGAAGCCTGCAGTCTCTTCTGGGCCCTTTGTTTAGTAATAAAGCGAATTTCCATAGGTGGGCTGCCGCGGGGTGCCACGACGAGTTCACTGGCTAAGCGTACAGCGACTCACAGAGGACAACCGCGTTTAGCTTACGTATTTTAACTACAAATGCATTTCTTCTCTTCGATAAAAAGTGGTTCAGGGCCCCTTAAAGTCCGTTTTCTTAATTCTTGTGCAGTGCTCCATATAACGCGCCACGCGTCACTGGCGTTCGCTTTGAGCGCCAAATTGTTTCATAAGATTTTTCACCGTGCATTTCGTTACGTATTGGCACCGCATATTTATTCACTGAAATTCCGTAACAGAATAAATTTCTTCCACCAACATGCGTCGTTGCGGTCATTAGCTGAGCGCTTTTTATCCATTCCAAATAGCACGCCACTGTGTAGAAGTGCCCCGTGCTTAACGCAATCGAGCATTTATTCTCAATGTCAGTAGGCACTACAGCAGTTTTAATGTGCAACTAAAGCATGCGGTCACCGTACAGTAGGGAGGCCACGAAAATGCGCCATGTTCTAAGCGATAACAGGTGCGCGCCTGTATCAACGTTTGCTTTAGGCCGATGCGTCCTGCCAAGATCTGTCCATGGTTATTACTCGGAGCGCGTGCGCAGCTCCTACGTTCGAGGCCGATCTTCGTGGTTGCTCCGCAGCAGACAACGCCCACACCGCATTCTGCACGCTTCGCCTAAATACATGTCCATCGATCTCCCGAGTATATATGCGCTTGCGTGACAGGACCCATTTAAGCAGCCTTAGCAGTGCACGGTGTGGTTCATGCGCTTGTTCCGACATGTCAAGCACAGCGATGTCAGTATTCGAAGGCAGGTTTCTGTAACGTGCCTACGTAGCTGAATGTGTAAACCGAAATTCGGGCACAAGCGTTCGACATGTGCGATTTTTCGCACACGCGTGCGGTGCGGTTTGGGCTCGAGCGTGTATCGACCTTAAACTGCGTGCGCGCCTGCGTGTGCGCCTGCGTGCGGCGGCGCGTACGTTTGTGTGAACATGACTGTGAAGTATTTATTTCGCGAATGGTGCTAGTTTTACGATTTCTGCTAAGCAAATTTGAACGCTGCTCCGCTTCAATTTCGCAATTGCAGCACGTGAAAGTGAATAATTAAGTACAATTAGCGGTGCTTCTTTATTTAGGCACCCTGACCTTATGACCTTTAGGCACCATTACCTTATGCAGGTAATTTCCACGCAGAACAGCGCCGTCACAGGCGACTTTTTTCATGTGTTCAAACAAAAGAAGCTGGTGGTGTAGGCGCACTATGGTTCGGGCGTGATAAGGAAGGCTGCTTTCTACATTTACATCATCCATGTGCGAAACTGTTAATCCATTTAAAGGGACACAAAATGTAAACAAAATTTTGTATACCATTTTGCCAGGATCCAGTGTGCCGATTTACTTATAAAATGCAGAAAATAAGCTCGCATTTTTGTGGACCATGCAAAAATTCAAGTGCAGTCATGCTTCATTCTACTTGCATAGTAAGCATATTCGTATGCTTACTACACAAAGTTATTGCGAAGCCAGACGAGACAAAACCTCTAAAATCAGAATGTGATGGTTTCTTAATTTATGCATACTTAGACATAAAATAAAGCTACTGCACGCATCATATATGTATCTTAACCTAACATTCAATTTAAGCTTTTCAACCAACAAGCGCGCGTTAAGTCCACCATAATTTGAGTTATACAGAATGTCTTATTCACTACTCTGTCCATCCGCTAACACTTGGTGAGTGTTCATCATCCGTCTATTTTTTCAATGTCCCTATGCTAGGCCACTTTCAACACTTCCGAATTCACAGCGAATCGCTCAGGCACTTCGGCAACGCGGTGCCTTCGTGCCCCTTTGGTATTGCGACGACGCCTATAGCATCGCAAAATACTTGCGAGTCATAGCCAACGCACGCTAGGGCAAGTCATTGCAGTAAGAATGTTTATCTTGCAGAGCATCAGCGACAGCACCCTCCAACTCAGGCCCAATGCTGAGACGAACCTGACAAACTCCGTCAAAGCCTGATGCAGCCAGTCAAGAAAAAAAGGCCTCGCAGAATGTCGGCGACAGCACTTTCCACCCTCCAGCACTGTCCACACCGGTGGCGCTCCTCCTCACCTGGGGGCACCCACACTGTCCTTCCGAAGCTGAGGTGGGGGAGAGGTTTTCCACGACACCCTCAATTTGCAAAGTACCACTGCCTCTCCTTTAGAATGCTTCCACATTAAAACGTTGACTCACAGTGGAGAAAAAGAACCAGGAAACTAACCACTAATGCTAAGGTAACTGACAGTGACAGAGAGTAAGAGAGTATTGCACGACCACAAATTAAGCTTTGAAATAAAAATATATGGGGTGTGGTACTCGGAATTTAGGGCAATAAATTATTCATAGATATCAAATGAAATATCATTTATCATGTGAATCAATGATGACCACTAAGAAGTGATAGTTTGAAGCACCTAGGGATTTCAAATCACTTTTAAACTATGCCATCTGTGGCTATCATTACACCATTTTGCTATTAGTGAGTGAATTTCATTTCCAACCTTTAGGCTAATTGGAATACGTAACATCATTTTGAAAAGTAAATAAAATCAGAATATAAGAAAGGAAAAATTCACATCCGCCTGTATGTAGCACAAACGTACAAAGGAAACCCACATGGGTTTCTCAGCAACAAAGCTTCGTAGTTGAAGAAAAATTTGTCCTGGTCCAGGATTCAATTTTTCTTCAATACAAAGCTTTGTTTCTGAAGAAACCCGTGTGGGTTTCCCTTGTAGCTTCGTGCTATATAAAGGCAGATGTGAATTTTTCCTTTCATGAACCTTCCCCCACATTGCACAATTCTGCCAAACTGATTTACAACAATACAAGTAGTACTAGTAAAAGGTAGTTTTTTATGAGGCAAAGTAAAGAAACAATACAAATATCAGTATTCAGGAGCTAGAGTAAGTCGCATAGTATACAAATATGGAACATATTTAAGTAAATGGTAAGTATGGACAAAAAAGATAATTTGTTTATCGTTTTAACAAAAAAAAAACAGCTAATCTGGCACCCTCAATCATGTGTACTCCTGAAGTTTACGTCATGGACTCAAGACTATCCGTGAACCTTCTGTGTAGTCAGCTTCCCGTTGTGAACAATGGATCTGTACAGATCTCAAAACATCATTTTGTTGTGACGTGTTTCTTTCCTAGCAATAATTTTAGCTGACCAGACAGTATTCTGTTAAACTACTCTCAACTACAAAACAATCATTTTATACCCTAAAATAGCTATGCTTCTCCTCTGCGTTTTTCCTACCTTCACACCATTAATTGTCTAGCCATCTTTAACTAATCATCATAGATTCATTCGTGCCTCCAGCAGTGTAAGTACATCTTAACTTACCTCTGGATAAATATTCAGGCATGCTAACCAAACATGCTCAATGGTTCCCGCACTATTTCCAAACACTACAGATAAATACCAAGTCATGATCAGTTAATTTTCTCCTGCAATTCTGGGTGTGTGTGTCCCTTATTTTGTTAGTTGTTCTTGTAGCTCAGTAGCACAGTTCAGTTCAACATGTACAACCAGTTACAAACCTTAGCACTCCTATCCTCCTATTTTCTCTTATTAAGGGATACCTTTTGTCATGGATTTTGCCATGGCTTCAGTAAGATTGCTGTTCAGTAATTTCACTTCTACCTATCAAACTCTTAACATATGTACAAGAGACATATATACTCCATGAATGAAAACTTGTTTAAGATTAAAGTTCACTCCACTGAGCTACAATCTCCATACATGCACGCTGAAAGAAAGATTAGTCATTATAGTGAGTTCTTATTTATGGCATTTTCATACGCTACATGCTGAATGACGGAATTGACAAGAAAATGAAGCCTTTGATATTACTTCAAGAAATGCTTATTGTACAACTAGAGCAACTACAAAATTGCACTTGAAACATAATGTCACAAGATCTGCAATGCTTCCAAAACAAAAATTGTCCAAATAATGCCATGCAACATTTTGTTTAAATTCAGCAGGAAATGTGTTATGCAACATACTATGTGTCCCTATGTACTGTAAAGGAGCCAGTTTTGTTTCACTTACAAGCATGTGAATGTGCATTTACTTGATTTCTGCTCTTCTTGGATTCAGGCAGCACTGCGAAAGTACCCGTCAACAGCATCCTCCATGCCACATTTGTCACTTTCGAGTAGTAGAAAATGTGAGCTACTTCTAGTGCATGTATGACATTGGAGTATAGTTGTCTCAGCTGTTCTGTGGTAGAAATTTCAGAGAATCTTACGCACAAGAGGCTTTGTGGCATGTACTGTATGGTGCTAAATACTAATGCGATGCAGGAAAAGTTGTAGATGGTGCAGCTTCACTGCACTGCCATTTTTGAGTACAGCTCCAGTCACACAATGTCAAGCTGCAATCAAATGATGCATTTCCATTCGTGGCTCCCTGATATTGATGCAATCAATTAATCAAGCTAATAAAAGGGTTAACTGAACTGTTCATGCTAGGATCATGAATGACAGTCTGATCAACTCTGGCACATGCTGACATTGGCTGCTTCTATACGATCAACCACAAACATTATCATCACCATCAGCCTCTTTTTCTGTCCACGGCAGGATGAAGGCCTCCCAGCGATCCCCATCACCCCTGTCTTGTGCTAGCCGATTCCAACTTGCAACTGCAAATTTTTTATTTCATCACTCCAACTAATTTTCTGCCGTGCTCAACTGCGCTTCCCTTCCTTTGGCACCCATTCTGTAACTCTAATGGTCCACCACTTATCTGCCCTACACATTACATGGCCTGCCCAGTTCAATTTCTTTCTCTTAATGTCAACTAGAATATCAGATATCGCCGTTTGCTCTCTGATCCACATTGCTCTCTTCCCGTCTCTTAACGTTACGCCAAAAATTTTTCGTCCCATGGCTCTGTGCAGTCCTGAACTTGTTCTCGGGCCTCTTTGCTAACCTCCAAGTCTCTGCCCCTTATGTTGTCACCAGCAGAATGCAATGATTGTACACTTTTCCTTTCAACAACAGTGGTAAGCTCCCAGTCAGGATTTGGTAATGCCTCCCATATGGACTCCAACCCATTTTTATTCTTCTATAAATTTCCTTCTCATGATCAGGGTCCCCTGTGAGTAATTGACCTATATATATGTACTCCTGCACTGACTCTAGAGGCTGACTGAGGAACATGAATTATTGTTCCCTTGCCAAGCTATTGAACACTAGCTTTGTCTTTTGCATACTAATCTTCAACCCCACCCTTACACTTTCTCGGTTAAGGTCCTGAATTATGCCTCCACGACTGCTGGCATCTCTACTGAATCACATGCCTTTTCATAATCTATGAAAGCCATATAGAGAGGTTGATTGCACTCTGCAGGTTTCTCGATTATCTGATTGACGACATGGACGTGATCCATTGTAGAATATCTCTTCCTGAAGCCAGCTTGTTTTCTTGGTTGATTGAAGTCAAGTGTTGCCCTGATTCTATGGGGAATTATCTTGTTGAATATTTCATACACTACTGAAAGCAAGCTGATGGGCCCATAATTCTTCAATTCTTTGACATCTCCCTGCTTATAGATTAGTATAATGTTGGCATTCTTCCAGCTTGAAGTCTTATTATGCTCACGACTTGAAGTCGTGAGCATAATATCTCCTTTCTATTTTATTAAATCACCTGTTATTCCATCTTCTCCTGCCACTTTTCCGAGGGATATGTCTTGCAGGGCTCTTAGGGATGGTCGATTAATTTTTTTGATCAATTAAAAATTACTCATTGATCATTCTAGCCCTCAATCAATTAATTGCTTTCGATGCAGGGTTTTTTATCGATTAATTCATTGAAATTTTTGCCGGGCACTCTAAAATGGTTGAAACACAGTTATCTACTTTTGTAGGACCTTATTTTGATGTTTAAGAGTTGGAACAAAGCTTAAAATACAAGTGTATAAACGTTTTAAAAAGTATAATCTTTAACTTGCTAAACACTAAATATAGTTGGCACTAGTAGCTTATAAAAAGATAAACAATACATGTTATAAAATGGCACTTCATGCAGAATTAAATAAGATACATGGCACTAGTGAAACCCTGCAGAGTACAGTTAAACAAGAAAAAGGAAAAATGGCAAAAGTGAAAGGTGAAGTCCAACTGAAATAGGCAAGAAATTGCAATATGCTCAGGGGAAAAGGAAATGACTGGTTTAGGATTTTAAACCACATGCTCTTTTCTACACAGCAAAGGAATGTCAATTGGCTGGGATGCTTGAATGAAACTGATACTTTTGAATGGCCACACAACCAGCATGCAGGAATATATGATCGGGTGCTATAGAGTTGATGGAATCGACATGAACTCCATCGCAATGTCAAATACATGCTCCAAACCAGCGCACATGCTGTGGTATGACTTTAGTGGACTGGGAATGGTACGATGATCAACGACTGGGTTGCTATAGTATGCCTTGAATTGTCAGAGCATTTCAAGTCTCCAGCTTCGGATGATATGGTGGCATGTGTGGTGTGGGGAAAGAGAGGGGAAGCACTCAGAGAAACAGTCGACAGTCGCTCTACGAGAGCCGCACATTCACTGCTAGTGCACCGCCATTCCAGTACGATTTCAAAATTCTTGCACCACTCCTGTCAAACTCTCAAAAACGATTCATTGAACAATTCTAATCGATTAAATCGGTTAGATAAGGTGGACATCGATGAAGATTAATCATTTTCTGGGATACATTTAATCGATTAATCATTCATCGATATTGCCAACCCTAAAGGCTCTTCTAACTTAATCGCTGGTTATATAAGGAGCTTCTGTATTCTCTTCATCACTACTTCCAATGAAGGTTGCGTGGCTGCTCTGGGTATTGTATAAAGGTCAATGAAGAATTCTTCTTCTGCTATTACTATATCCTTGGCATTGCTGACGACTTTACCCTGCTCATCTTTCACTGCATGCATCTTGCCCTGTCCTATGCACGTTTTCTTCTGATTTCGTGCTGCAGCTATCTTTTACTGCTTCCTCAATCTTTCCAGTGTTACAACTTCGAATATCACTTACTTTCTTCTTGTTTATCAGATTTGACAGTTCAGCAAATTCTATCTGATCTCTTGAGTTAGACACTTTCATGCTTTGCGATTTCTTTATTGTGTCCCTTGTTACTTGCAAGAGCTTACCTACTGGTTGCCTTGGTGCGTTACCTCCCACTTCCATTGCTACTTCTGAAATCAGTCTAGTTAAGGTTTCATTCATTCCCTCTATGCTACCTTTATCTTTCTGTTCTAAAGCTGCATATTTGTTTACGGGCACCAGATTGAATTCTTCTGCTTTTACCCTTACTGCATCTCGGTTGGCCTGTTCCTTCTTGATTAATTTTGCTTTTTCTCTCTTCAAATTTAGAGCCATCCTAGACTTCACTAACCTATGATCACTGCAATTTATGAAATCTTAACACTTCTACATCCTGCACTATGCTGGGATCCACAAACATGCCCTGTGGCAAACACATAATTCTTGACAGTGATCATAGATGAATCTCATAACTGTGTGGCCTGTGCTTTTGCCAATAGGAAGAGTGCTTATGGAATTCAGAACAGTCCAGGTGTCATACATCTACCTACAACAACGTATATTGTGAGACTGTAAAGTTTTTATCTAGATTAAAAAGGCCCTTAAACACTTTTTGAATAACATAGTAAGAAAACATTACCGATCTGTTGCAGAAGCTGCTGTGAACATGTGAGCCAAATATTACTGCACTGCATGCAGCAGGGAACTTACAATCTCGTGTCAAAAACAGCGAAAAATGAAAAATTGCTTGCTCTCACTTCTGCAATGTCGTCATGCAGCATCACCACAAGCAGCTGGACCCACCAACGTTAATGGCTGGCTTTGTGATCACAAGAACATTCTCAGTAATACATCATTGCTAATGATGTCACTGCATCACTGCTGGAAGCCTCTCTTCTCTTTTTGGAAGCGCCAAGGCACCATGTGACCTATTGCTGCCCCCATCTAATCAGCTATAAACACCTACTGCTTATCGAGCTTCGCATTCACGCAGTGGTGGTGGCGGCGGATACGTTGGAACAGCAGCTAAAGAAACTTTGCTCACTTTTGCAGATTAGTTTGCAGTTGTTGCTGCAAATTTTTTTGCACTTCTACCCATTCCTACCTTTTGCTGCTGCCTCTACTGCCCGAGCAAGTGTTTATCATGTAATTCGTGTTTTTCGTGTAATGCGTGCATAGCGTACTAGGAAAACCAAACCTCCTATGCACCAACATTTTGTAAATTTTGTATTTGTGCAACCTGTGCATTGCAATGAGCATTGACCTTGGCAAATCATGTCTAGCATGTTTTGAGGAATTAATGTAAGATGATGATTATATGACATGTGCGGAGCGTGGTCTAAGTTATCATCTGGAAAAGTGCTCAGGTGTTGGAGAGCGCATGTACAGATAAAAAAACGCGGAAGCGAAAGCCAAAATGAAGTGTCAGACATGTCGCGTGACAGCGTCTCGAAGTGCTGACACTGTTCGACAGCAGAATAGTAATGTGCCCATTGCTTTGAGCAGGCAGCTCGCAGACATAAGCAGAACGCTTGGTGCGCTTACAGTGAAGGTCGATCAGACATCGAGTCTTAAAGATGCAGTGAGCAACATTGAGACATCTGTGCAACACATGTCTGATACGTACGATAAGCTCATAGAAGCTTCAAATAAACACAATAAGCAAATCGAAGCCCTGCAAAAGAAAGTTGATACTTTCGAAGCAGCTAATGACAAAGAAGAAATTGCAGAGTTACGCAATGAGCTAAATGCCCTAAATCAATACAGCAGAAAACAAAACATAGAACTTTATGGCTTGCCTGAAACTGAATGTGAATATTTAATGGAGAAACTTAATGATCTCGCTATTAAGCTTGATCTGCCGGTGATTACAAAGAGTGATGTTGATGGGCTGCATCGTATTCCATCTCGGTCAAATGGAATTCCTGTGGTGCTCATCAGGTTCTGCAAACAATCCACAAAAGCACAGTGGATTGCCAAGCGTAGCACTCTGAGACACTGCAATAAGAATATTAAATTTTTTAACAACTTAACTGTACAAAACAGAAGCTATTGTGGCTCGCAAAGGCAAGAGCTGCTGAGGCACACTACAGGTTTGTCTGGACCAAGGAAGGAAAGATATTTGCTCGAAACGAACCAAGTACTCACGCAATTTGCATTAACAATGTGAGTGATTTAGGCAAAATTGTCTAGAACCATGTGTGTTTTCCCTTTGAAAAGAAGTTGAAATATGGCCTATTTTTCTGCTGATTCATTTCAAGAACTGCTAAAAACATCTGAATATGGTGCAAACAATAGCCTATCCTTTTATCACTTAAATGCGCAAAGCCTAAGAAACAAGGGCGACGAAGTCGCGGCAGAAATAGAACAGATGAACTACACTTTCGATTTCCTTGCTTTTACTGAGACATGGTTTCACTCGAACGAAGACGTCTCTCAGTTCTCTGGCTACAAACATATAACTAAATTCAAAAAAGATAAACATGGTGGTGGTGTGACCCTACACATGCGCAAGAGCCTATCTTTTGACATCCAGACTGATTATACGGGTATTTTCAATGATGTCGAGACTGTTAGTTTACTACACCGGAACATTTTTATCATTGTGCTGTACCGCCCCCCACAAGGAAACACAGAGGCCTTTCTTCAGTTTACCGAGTCGTTTTTGGAAAATGCGAATTTAAATAAATGGCATGCTATTGCACCTGGTGATATTAATATTTATGCTATGGTTAGATCTCCTATTCAAGTGGCCCTAACTGAAATGATGCTTCTATATGGCTGTGCTAACATGATTGAGTCGCCAACACGAGTATACAGATTGTCAACAACAATAATAGATCTCTGTTACACAAACTTCCCTCGTGATGCGGTCTTTTTTGTGTCCTCGGGTCTAAGCAACCACTTACTGCCCTTTATATTTTTTTTCTTTCAGTAAAAAACAAACCACTCCTATTTACTCATGTAGAACCAATGATTCTAATAATATCGCTATCTTCTGTTAATTGATGACAACAACAAATTGGGCAGATGTTTACGGTGCAACTGACACAAATGAAGAAGAAAATAATTTCATAACAAAAGTAATTAACCATTACAATGTTGCTTTTCCTGTGGTAGCAATTAAAAAGCACAGAAAGGCTCAATAAGATTAGATAACTAGGGCTCTTTTCATAAGAATAAAATGTTCTTCGATTTTCTCAAAACAAGAAGTTTGAGATGTTAGCAGAGTACAAAAAGTTTCGTAATATACTAAACACAGATCTAAAGAAAGCAAAGTATCCTTTTACAGAAATAAGTTCTCACACATAGCGAAAAACCCTAAGCAGATCTGGGAAGAAATTAAAACTCTCATAGGTAACAAAAGTAACACAGAACCTCTTGAAATGCTGATAAATGGTTTTCTTTATAATGGAGTTGCATTAGCAAACAAATTTGATGCACATTTCCTGGAAGCGGGCAAATATACAGCCTCAAATCCCCTCCCAAATAATACCTCCCTTATGCCATACATGCACATATCAAATTCTGACTCGATATTGCTGACACCAACAACAGAAGCAGAAATTACAACCATTATTGGTTTCTCTAAGAAATACCTGTGCTCCTGGGGATGACGACCTTTCACCATTGCCAATTAAACATTCTATTGGGTGCTTTATAGGACCATTGACTTACATAATCAGACGTTGGTTACTGGAGTGTTCCCGGATAGACTAAAAGTAGCCTGTGTTACTGTTGTTTTCAAAGGTGGAAAGAAAACAGAATTCAGCAATTACCGGCCAATTTCAGTTCTGCCAGTTTTTTCTAAGGTAGCCGAAAGAATAATTTACGTGCGTCTTTTTGGTTTCTTTTCCTCCAAGAATGTGATAAGTGATCATCAATATGGCTTCCAACCCGGCAAGTCGACTGAGACCACATTACTTCATATAAAAATGTCTTAATTCAAAACAGTGAAATGAAACTTTTTACTATTGGTCTCTTCCGTGACTTCAGCAAAGTGTTTGAATCGGAGCATGATATTCTACTAATGAAATTAGAAAGTTACGGAATTTGTCGCATCGCTAAAGACCTAATGGAAAGCTACCTGAGTAGAAGACAATAGTACACAAGGCTAAACAACAACACTTGCTCTGACCATGGAACATTAAAATATGGTATACCTCAGGGATCCATATTAGCACCTCTCCTGTTCGCTATGTATATAAATAACATTGTGAACATTTCTTCAACTTCGAACATTCTCCTATACGCTGACGATACTAACATCTTTTCTGGCTCAGACCGAAAGGAACTTGAGCAGCAAGCGAATACGTGGCTTAACAAATTACAGGCTTGGCTGATTGTAAATCAATTCACATTAAAAAAACCAATTTCATACTATTCCATGCAAAAAATAAAGCAATAAAGCACAACCCAAAGCTCTATTTCTATGATTCAGAAATTGGACGTAATAGTAGTTGCAAGTTTCTGGGTGTACACTTCTGCAACGATGAGCTGGTCTGATCACGTCACTCATGTCAAAATGAAAATGGCTCGATCTATAGGTGTTAGCAGCCGCATTAACCATCTTCTTCCATATTCTGTAGCAAAGCAACTATATTTTTCTGTTGTTCATTCGCACCTCATATACTGCAACTTAGTTTGGGGCACGCGTAATAAGAATGATGGAAATAAATTGATAATCATGCAATCAAAAGCACTGAAATTATTAACGAGAAGGCCAGGTATCCACAATAACTTATTCTGTTTTTCACGTAATGCTTTTTACTGAGTGCTATAAGTTTAAACTAATGGCCCTCATCTATCATCGTATTAACCAATACTTTTTTTCATCCAGCAATATGTACGTCAGCCATGATATTCACTATAACTTACGAACGATCTCACTTATTTCGATTAGACCGAGGACAAATTATGGCATTCAATCAGTAGGTCATCAAATAATAGAAATATGTAATAGTTTTCCTTCTGCAGTGAAAATTGCACAATTGAGTAGATTTGTATACCATTTTAAAAAGAAAGTAAGATTACTTTTCGACCCAGGTTGAAGCGTTTTTGTGTGTGTTGTTTTTCCCCCAGTGTTTTTTTGTACATGTGCTCGTATCCTACCACATGTGCTGTCTACCTGTTTGCTTTGAATTTTAAGGATCACATGGGTTTCCAGATATGCGCTGTGAAACTTGCGGTAAAAATGCACTATTGTTCCACTTACTTTTTTAACAAACCACCACTTTATACATTGACGCACAAATGTAACTGGAACACCCATGTATTTTGTTGCACACTTTGGGAATGAATATTTTGAAACTGACGTTATCTTGAAAATTCGTTCCAAATGTTCATTCCTTGCAATCTCACTGGCTACAATTGGTAAATAACAGTGTGCACCGTAAAGTAGTTAATTAGAAATATAATTAGTTGTTTTCTTAATTTGTCTATTATGCATTTCAATTTCTTAATAAACTTCATGACTTATATTCTGTCAGAATAAAGAATCTGTGCACTGTTCCTCCTTTTTTTCTTTTTTGTCGTATTATTGCTGAAAGAGATAATAAAAGTGTAACATGTTTCCCATACAAAACAGTGGAATAACATGGCCTGCAGAAAGAACGTTTCACAGAACAAGCCTACGGACAGAAGGAATTAAGTTTGTTCTGTGAATCATATAACATCCTTCAGCAATGAGTTCAATGTGGCGCTACTACATACAAAGTAGTAATTTAATTCTTGCAAAACTTTCTTGCCCAAAGTTTTGCTAAAATGTACCCCCTCCCCCTCATATCACTGCTGAAAGCGATAATAGCAGTGTTCTGTAAATGCAAAGCAAAGCGAGCATCCTCTTGAGTACACCATTTGACGCAGCAGCCTAGAAATTAAAAATAGGCACAGCAACAGCACTATAGGAAACAACCCAACAGGGCAGCATCATAACAGAATTTTTGAAACTCGCATAAAGAAAATTCAAAAGCAGTGAAAATGGCATAGCTGGAAAAAAGGCTGGAGTAACCACATAAGAAAAATACATCTGGTCATATGAACACAGTGACACTGCAGTTACTAAGGTGACTTCAGCTATGCAGGTAGTCACGACAGAGAAAAAAGTAAAGACATGTATGGGTTGGATAAGTGCAGTCAATTGCAATGCATATGTATTGTTACGTACATCCGTTTACATCCTCTTCGTAACAATATGTATGGCTAACATACATTTTTCTAGAATATTCACTCTGCAGTTTCTCTGACATGATGCAAAACCTATAATGTGTGGTTAAGACAAATAGATACGGTCAGGTAGCCTGTAGTTTCTCACCAACAAATGACAGATGATTTGCACAAACACAACAAAACCCCTTAAGAATCAAGTCGCACCTAAAAGCTCTCAACTCATCTGAAAATTAAACATCCGCTTTATGCCACAAGAAAGTTTATCTTCACTAATTACACAAGGCAAATCATTTTATATTGAGTTACCCATCGCGATCAGCAAAACACTTCTATCACAGATAAATCAAAGAAGTTTTTAGGCATGTAGGGCCCTCTGGGCTGTACTTGTCGGCGATAAGGTAGCTTCGCCGCCTATGGGTTTATCTAACTGAGCTATGTCGAATGCTCGGTTGCCATAGTAGGAACTTGGAATCCCTCTATAAGATTAGCAATAAGCGATGAAAAAATCAGCGATGAGAAAAGTGCAAACTCAGTATACTGTACTAATGGGCGACTTCAATGCAAAAGTGGGGAAAAAGCAGGCTGGTGAACAAGCAATTGGCAACTATGGCGTCGTTTCTAGGAACACTAGAGGAGAGATGATGGTAGAATTCGCAGAAAGGAATAAGCTTCGAATAATGAACACCTTTTTCAGGAAGCGTAGGAACAGAAAGTGGACCTGGGAAAGCCCTAATGGTGAAACAAGAAATAAAATTGACTTCATACTTTCTGCTTATCCCAGCATAGTGCAGGACGTAGAAGGGATAGGTAGGGTAAAGTGCAGTGATCATAGGTTAGTGAGGGCTAGGATTCACCTCAATTTGAAGAGGGAAAGAGGGAAATTGGTAAAGAAGAAACTGGTCAACCTAGAGGCAGTAAGGGTAAAAGGAGACAAATTCACGCTGGCACTTGCAAACAAATATGCAGCCTTAGAACACAGAGATGATGATGGCACAGAGCTAATGAATGAAACCATAACTAGGCTGGCTTCAGAGGCAGCAATTGAAGTGGGAGGCAAGCTCTCCCAAATAACAAAAGACCTAATAAAGAAATGACAAAGAATGAAAGTCTCCAACTCAAGAGATAAGACAGAATTCGCGGAACTGTCAAAACTGACCAAAAAGGCAAAAATAAGGGATATTCGAAACTAACGTGAGAAAGACTGAAGAAGCCGTAAAAAATGGACGCAGCCTGAACTCAGTGAGAAAGAAACTTGGCATAGGACAAACCAAGATGTGTGCACTGAAAGATAAGCAGGATAATATTATCAGCAATCTCAAAGATATAGTAAAAGAAGCGGAAGAATTCTATGCTGACCTGTACAATACAGGATACCTCCATTAGAAGCAGTAATGAACAGGACACAGAAACTCCTCCTATAACTAGCGATGAGGTCAGAAGGGCCTTGCAAGACATGAAACGAGGAAGAGCGGCAGGAGAAGATGGAATAACAGTTGATTTAATCAAAGATGGAGGAGGCATAATGCTTGGAAAACTGGTGGCTCTTTATACGAAATGTCTATCGACTGCAAGGGTCCCAGAAAACTGGAAGAATGCAAACATTATACTAATCCACAAAAAGGGAGACGTTAAAGAATTGAAAAATTATAGGCCCATAAGCTTACTCCCAGTATATTATAGAAAATATTTAACTAAATAATCTCCAATAGAATAAGGGCAACACTGGACTTTAGTCAACCAAGGAAACAGGCTGGTTTCAGGAAGGGATACTCTACAATTGATCACATCCATGCCATTAATCAGGTTATCAACAAATCTACAGAGTACAATAAGCCTCTCTATATGGTTTTCACAGATTATGAAAAGGCATTTGACTCAGTACCAGCAGTCATAGAGGCGTTACGTAATCAAGGAGTACAGAACGCTTACGTAAATACCTTGGAAAATATCTGCAGAGGTTCTACAGCTACCTTAATTCTACACAAGAAAAGCAGGAAGGTAACTATAAAGAAAGGAGTCAGACAGGGAGACACAATCTCTCCAATGCTATTCACTGCGTGCTTGGAAGAAGTATTCAAGTGATTAAACTGGGAAGGCTTAGGAGTAAGGATCAACGGCGAATATCTCAGCAACCTTCGGTTTGCCAATGACATTGTTCTATTCAGCAACAATGCTGACGAGTTACAACAAATGATTGAGGACCTTAACAGAGAAAGTGTAAGAGTGGGGTTGAAGATTAATATGCAGATGACAAAGATAATGATGAATAGCCGGGCAAAGGAACAAGAGTTCAGGATCGCAAGTCAGCCTCTAGAGTCTGTGAAGGAGTATGTTTACCTAGGTCAATTAATAACAGGGCACCCTGATCATGAGAAGAAAATTCACAGAAGAATAAAAATGGGTTTGATCACATATGGCAGACGTCAGCTCCTGACTGGAAGCTTACCATTCTCATTGAAAAAGAAGGTGTACAATCAGTGCATTTTACCGGTGCTGACATATGGGGCAGAGACTTGGAGACTTGGCAAAGAAGCTTGAGAACAAGTTAAGGATCGCACAACGGGCGATGGAACGAAGACTGCTAGGCATAAAGTTAAGATGCAGAAAGAGAGCGGTTTGGATCAGAGAGCAAATGGGTATAGCCGATATTCTAATTGACATCAAGAGGAAAAAATGTAGCTGGGCAGGTCATGTAATGCGCCGGTTAGATAACGGTTGGACCATTAGGGTTACAGAATGGGTACCAGAAGAAGGGAAACTCAGCCAAGGATGACAGAAGACTAGGTGAAGCGATGAAATTAGGAAATTCGCGGGCGCTAGTTGGAATCGGTTGGCGCAGGACAGGGGTAATTGGAGATCGCAGGGAGAGGCCTTTTTCCTGCAGTGGACATAAAATAGGCTCATGATGATGATGATGAAAGGGAAAAGTGCACTCTCTAAATTTGATGACCTTAACGCACAAGGACATGTATGTCCCATCGCATATCACCTCTTGTATGGCATCTAGTATGCTGTTACTGGTTGTATTTTCGTTTGGGAGCTATAAAACTAACAAAAATGGCATTAAATTACATTTCCGAATAATCATTTTATTGTTTTTCTGAGGGCCTTATAGCATGTGGTGACAGTGAACAGTAAGTTACCTACACCACCAGAAGTTTTTTACACATTCAACATAGCGAAAGGTTGCTCAGTTTTCAGTCTTTATAATGAAAATGTCATTTTTCATATGGACAGTGTAATGCTATATTTTATTTGTTGCAAACCTAAGCACCCTACTCAACTCTGTGATTGGCATTAAGCAAGTGCTTAGATTTTAGAACATTCAGTAAACACTGTGATTGCTGCTCACCTTTGCAGTTTCCAAATGAAAAATCTCTTAAAGGACCCCTTACCAGGCCTCATTATAAATTTCGGGTATAGACTGGAATTTGTAAAGGTCCATCCAGGGTGCATTCTATCACAAAAATTTTTTATTTTAATGGTTTGGTAATAGCGGAGATAGCAGCAAATGAAATATTGTAAAGCAGTGGCTCAAGGTAGTAAGCTACCTGTTGCAGTGGCTTTCTCGATCTGATTGCCCCAACCATAAAGTTTCTTAGAAAAAAATTTACTAGGGGGAATTCTGGTGCTAGTGTCTATGCTACCTGCAAGCACAGTGGTTCAGCCAGCATGGGAATGATGGGGTAGTATGTTCATGGATTTGCCCCAACTTCATCCTTATGGCTTCAAACGGCTTTGTGACTGAGCAAGTTTATTATTTTCAACAAGATATTGCATTATAAATGCAATTCATAATGATTATGCATGTGCTGAGAGTCTTCTTGCTTTCTGCGTTAGGAAAGATAGTGATGCTTCAAAATTTAGGCCAGTAACAGAAGATAAACTGTAGCAAATAAAGCCACAAGAATGTCAGAAGCCACAAGCACGAAGACTGGGCAAATATCCATGTACTAACCATCATTTCCATGGTAGCTGAACAACCACAGTGTCAGCATTCTCTCTAGCAATTTTAGTAGGAAACTTTATAGTGTCAACCACAAGGGCCGTTACTCCCCTGCCTTATTCTCCCATATTCATGGCGAGGGCTGCCTCCTTTTTTATCTCTTGATCTCCCTCCTCTTCTTGCTGCAGGGTGCATTTTCCAGAGGTACTTTTGTGTGCTCTGTGTTTCACAGGAATTCTCAAGTTGTTGTTGTTGCTATTTGTGACTGCAGGTAGTATATTTTTGTATATATTTTGTATATGTGACTATTTGTGAGCTGCAGGCAGTATGCACGTGACATGCAGGCATTTTCTGTGACACGGTTTCTACTGGCGGGAAGAGTGGCGCACTGCAAGAAGGCGCACTGCCTTTCCTTTCCAACTGTTTTTGGAGCACACATTGGTGTAATGTTTTGCAAACACATCATCAGTGTGTGAGCTAAGCACTGTGCTTCTCAGTTCGCAATACCCAAACCCACTGAGGTTCAACTTAACATTTAACAGCACACGTAGCCTTTTACATTAAATTTTCTTTATTATTAAATCTCTATTTCTGAATTGGCAGCAATAAACAAAGTGTCCTCAAACTAAAAAAAAACTCAATTTCTAGTACAATAGAAATTTCACAGCAAGATGCTTTATTACACTTTCTTCCTGTGTGAAATATGAACACGCTACCAGAATATCTAAGTATATGTTAGAATTCATTACATAACTTGCATACAACATTTTTTTGTACTTGACCTAAGTGTTATTTAATACAATCCCTTTTGGCACCACTTAGCAATTCTTGTTGATAATGTGAGCAGGAGGCGTAAACAAACTTCCAGTCCACCTGTCATTGCCTTTGTAGGAGGCTATTGTGATGAATGACTGAATTATTAAATGTATAAGTAAACGGGAAGTAAAATGCTAATTTTGCCAATGAACTTCGGCAAAAAGATTTGCCAGTAAACAGAAAATTAACAAAATGGTGCAACTGGGGAGGCTTAAACACCCATCTAAGCAAACACATGGAAAAGATATTCCATAAAAGCCTGTACATAACATGGGCCAAGATAACACAACACTATTTCAATCTATTCTAAACCTACGACTAGCTTATATGGGCGGGGCCCGAGCCAGTCTTGACCTATTATAGAGGACTCATGGCAGATTTGGAATAAAAACAGATTAGATTCATTTTACTTTAACCTGGCAATGAATCCAAACAAAATACAAGAAAAAATTTGGTGGCTGTAAAGTGGGTAGAACTTCAATCATGTTGAATACCATCACTCTGTTTTTGATCATGTATGGCCACAAACTATTGAAAGAGTACTGACACAAAATTTTGTCTAGTTTTTTTGCTTTATTAGATAACTGCCAACACTGCAACGCCTATGTGAGGCCTCAATTTCTTGAACACACAACAAACCATGAAATTATGTAGTATTTTCATGCAACAAATTTGAAAACTGCAAGAAATATATGCAAACAGCAGGCTGTTGACCAGAGATCCTCAAAACATCGCAAAAATATTAAAATCAGGATTGTGGTCACATGATATCATGTCATACAAGTCAGTGCAGTGGTCACCACTGCACCACAATCATCTTGCCAAGAGATGAGGCCATAGAGAAAGAGGAGGCGGGAAAGGCGTGGCGCATTCTGAGAGAAGCGACAGCAGAGGACTAAGCTTACCGCATGTTGAATGCAGAGAGTGAAAGACTGGTTGTGCAGTACACGCCCAGCTTTCTGCAACACAGCCCTTGTGTGGCTTGCGACCACTGCGGGAGCTGTTCCCACTGCACTAGGCTGACTGACATGTGGATGAGTGGTTTGTGATACCGCATGAACGCTACCTCAGATTTTGTTAAATGACTGAGAGTTCTTCGTTGGCACACCATACGCAACGAAGCTGTGCTGATTTTGGCAAACATTTTGAACTGGTCACAATAAAAGACAATATCATTAATGATTTGTTGCACATTCAAGGAATTCTGGCACCATACTGTTGTTATGGAGTCAGTAGCTATCTATTAAAGCAGAAAAAGCAAGATACAAAATATTTCTGTCAGTACTCCTTTGAAGTTCCAAATAATGTTGTGCCTGAATATCACACAAAACACCAATTTGACACACCAAAACCTGGAAAACAACCTCGTATTACATGTGGAATTTTACAGTAATAAGAGGAGCAGCTCATGTTATAGATCAAAGCACACTAACGCAGTATTTAGCAAACTATCTTTATACAGAAGAGTTTATACAGGTAAACAGCACACCAATGCTGTACACTTGGCAATATTGCCTACTGAATCACAAAGTGAGCATTGCAGAGTTCAACGTCACTTTTTAGTAAAAGTCTGGAGTAAGTAGCTGACCGCACACCTCAAGTCAGAGGACGGCAGCAGTGTCAGTGAAAGGTCGCACCACATCTTACATAACAACTTACATAGCACTCCAGCTGCTGCCATGTATGCCAGGGCATTTCCTATGCAGCATTGTTCAAGGCTAAGGTTTAGCAGCTACAGTACTTGCTGTCAGACATGGCTGAAGAGTGTTGCAATGGAAATGGAGCCATCAACTGATGCAGTAGCACAAGTGCTGCAGTCCACAGCTGGTGACCAATCCACAGTAACAACATGACTCTTATGGTCGCCGACAGAAAGGACATTAGTAAAGCTGCCATTTTCTTCCTGCATGGAAGTGAAAAAGCACACATGAATTTGAAGAAGGGGAACCAAAGGGCCCAGTTTTTGTTAGTCAGAACCATATGAGGCCAACAGTTAATGTTGGCTTTCCTCGGCTTCATTAACTGTTGGCTTCATAAAGCACACATGAGAAGGAATAAGTCACCAATCAATGAGAAAGCTAAAATGTCATTACTAATGTGCAGGCAGCAATAATTAAACACAATCAAATTTACAGATGACCAGATTGCCTACATTTCTGGATGTGTTGAGTTATTGGTGTGCTATATCTCAGATAGTGTTGCAAACTGATATTGTTATGGCATGTAACTTAACCGTTTGTGCACCAATGTCTCATTAGTGAATCAAGTAGCAAAGCACTGTCCATGAGCTGCCTCACGCAGCAGTTGAGGTAAAGTGACTTGCTATGGGCCTAGTTGATGCATACGTAGTTGACATAGAAAGCGTGCATGCACACACGCACCACAAAAGTGTCTGTCCCGTGTCTGTTTCTTTTCCTCTGTGGTCGATGGGGGCGAAATGCAAAAACGCCGGCATCCCGTGCATTGGGGGCACATTAAGGGGGGAGGCTACCCTCGGATACCAACTTTTTTGTTTATTGAGGTATCTTAATGAAATTTTTAGGATAGACTCATAGAAAAAGCATTAGTAGAACTACAAAATTTCATGCAGTTCTGTTCACAGGTTCTCAAGTTACAGCAATATGTCAGAATGGTGCACATGGTTTTCTCATTCCAGGCCTGGAGAATTTTCAAATGGTGCTGCAACTGTATTCACTATGATGATTCGCAGATGGATACCTCAGGGCAAGACAGAGCCCTCTTTTTAAATTTCCTTGCTGAAAAATTTTAGCAGGCCACCGAATTTAGTGTTGGTGATTAAGATTTTATCAATCAAATTTTCGTTAAATATCACAAATCACAGACAGAATATACAATATAATAGACCAAGCTGTCAAGCGCTTTTTATTTCAAAAAAGGAAACGCCCCAGCTCATGCACGAAGAAGTAGAACAGGGAAGATGATGATGGCTATGTACAAACGAAAACGACGAAGTATGTTAATAGTGCTTACAATATAAAAAAATGGGCGTGTCTTGCCCTCAGAAATTTATTCAGATATACAATAAAAAAAAAACCTCTGGAAATCTGATGAGCGGTTACAGAGATATGGCTGGAACAAACAGCCTCACCAGCCAAAAAAGTCATTTTGAGAAAATAAGCATTAAAAGTTTTGAGCACATACCTATATTGGTCTAAAATGACCCTGCAGCGCAACTGGAGATGTCCTTAGGCACTCTCTTCTTTTTCCGCCTTTCCACCTTGTCTTGCAATCGCTTCTTGGTCTTTTTCAAGCGCACAGAATCTTTCTCGGCTGCCCTTTGAAGGGCCAGGTGGCCAGGTGTTAGCCCCACTGATGAACATAGCTCTTGGGTGGCCCTGTGGCAGCCAGCATTATATCTTAAAACTGCCTCATGCAGTGCTGTCTCCACAGCAATCAGCGACGCATGCTATTCTTTGGGCATCAGAGACCACAGCACGGAGTGAAATGATTCTGATCCATTCTGCATCTTTGCTCCCAGGCAGCGTTGCAGAAGAGAAGCCTGTGAGAGGCGCTCATACACAGGTAGCAGTGCTTCTGCAACTTAGCCTGGAAGACTGTACCAATGCTTCAGAGGTGGCACACCATCACTCTTGCTGGCGTTATGATGACACCATGAGTCTGCACCCTCAGGGCACAAGTCATGGTAAGGATCCTCGTCCGTCGATGTCACGTGGTGGTATGATGCCATCACTGCATGCTGCATTGCAGCCACATCATTGAAATTGTTTCGTAGGGCCCAGATAATAGTCGGTCAACTTGTCAATGAGGGCCTTTGTCAGCCTGCCCTTCCCTCCTAAAGCCTTCTCACTTTTCTGCACAAGGTTGCGCAGTGCTGTCCCCATCCTCTTCTGGGCGTGGTTCAGACATTCCTCTTTCCAAAATGGGGACCAGTCCGTAAACACTTTCTTGCACAAGGGCAGAGAAGGCGGCACTATCTCCGTCAGACACGAGCGTTGTGTAACGGAGGCTGTGCTTTGGCACCGAACATGAGAAAAGGATGACAGCTGCCTCAACCTCCTTCCTCCCAGACTTAGAGTCAGTGTTCTTCTGGCACACATGATCCTCCTGCCAGCTTGCGTAGCCTGAGTCTCCAGGCTTTGGTCCTACTTGGCAACCAAGGCACTGGTTCAATAAAACAATGGCGTCCAAGATGAGGCCCGTATGATATTCAATTATTGCACCAACTCCAATATGGGACGTGTAGCCACACTCATGCCATGTTCCATCAAAGTTTACTGTGATATCCCTGCTGAAATATGGATCCATTTCCTTGTAGGTGGTTTTCACAGCATAAGCAGATTCTGCATAGAACTTGTCTATGCAATGCGTCTGCGGTTCACTGAATTTCTTCAAGTGCTTCAGAAAAGTCTTATGGTGCAGGCCACGATGGGACATGTTCATCGCTGCCCAAAAGTAATTGAGTGCTGTTTGTCCCTTCCCTATCTGTTTTGTTGCCACAATGGCTCTTATATCCACGTCAAAGGCCATTGAGTCATCCTGACAAGCAGAACTCCACAAGCTTGCAACTACTCCACAATGTAAACAGCAGCTAAAGCTTTGTTGCAAGTTGGGTGCCTCCTTGAACCTTCATCCCAGTCGCGAAGCACCGCTGGCACGGGATCCCAGATAGCAGGTCGCCTAGGGAATCCATTTGCACGAGGAGAAATTTTTCGCCTTCACTTGTAGCGGTGGCAGCTTCAGGATCGTGCTCCATTGCTTTAAATTTTCGCTCCGTCGCTGACATTGTGCGAAGTCCTCGTTGCACAGCAGCGCACTTTTTCTCCACCGCCTCTTTCTCCTCACAGGTCAGGAAACATGTTTTCAAGTGCACAGTGGACGACACGATCGCACTGTCCAAGGCAGATGAAAGAGAGGATGTAGAAGCCGCTGTCAATGAGCATGAGACAACAGGTGCACTCGTCACGACAAATTCTTGCGCCAGAGGAGCAGGAGACATGTTGCTAGAAGCATCGACACAACCATGCTCTTGCATAGATGAAGCAGAAGCTGCCCCACAGGAACTATCGGTGCGATCATCATCGACAGCGTGGGCGAGCGGTGAGCTTTGCCATGCAAGCGAGCTTCATAGAATGCTTCCTTGCACCAAACGCGTGTAACGTCTTGAGTTTCTTTGGGCGCATCGTGGCCGACTGCACAACAATCAGCAGGTTAAACGCAACAACGGTCTCGTAAAGACGGTAGAAACTTGGAGAATATGCAAACGGCAGCAAAGATAGATGACGGCAAGCGGAACACACAAAGGCCGCCAGCAATGGAGGAGCCGAAGCAGACAACGGCCGGACGCATTATGCAGGAGAACACTACGTCATCGCATGCAGCAGCCAATGGGAGTCGCGGGCTTCCCCGCGTCCTTGAGGAGTGTGCGCTTTGCCCAATCTCAGCTTCGCGTCTCAGCCACGGGAAACTTGAAAGCTCTCGCGAGCCTTCCAATCATGAGCGATTTATGCCTCTCCCGCGCTGCCACCACCGCCGCAGGGGGCGGGGGAAAAAAAGCACAAGAATGCACGAACAAAACAACACCAAAATGGCAGCGCTTGGGGAAGCGGTGGAGAAATGGCGTTCGCGCCAAGTAGGGCTATTTTGAGCGCTCGCTCGCTACTCGAGGGCTGCCGCGGCTCGTTATAAATTTTACTTTAAATAGTTTCGCGATGAATTAAACGTTGACATTTATGGAAATGTTAGTTTAAGGCATACTGCCCGAATAGTGGTTTGCAAAAAATATACTTTTTCGTGATTTTTCGGTTTTCAAAGGCCGTGTCCCCCCTTAAAGATCCCCTGGCGGTCAAAATTAATCCAGAGTCCCCCACTACAGTGTGCCTCATAATCAAATTGAGGTTTTGGCAAGTAAAATCCCTGAATTCAATTCAATTCTTTTTTCTTTTATAGTGTAGGTGTATTCCCGCTTCCTTGCTATGTTCAACTCACATGTAAGCTCATGCTTATAGTTGCCCAGCTTTCTTAAAAGCAAGAGGAAAATGTGAGCTACTATGCAGCAGCCAAAAATAATTCTACACGGTTAATGCCAGTTTAAAGCATGGATTACCATTTTCTGCATGCCTACCAGGTGTCTCAACTTAAGTATATTGCTACTACTTGGGGATGCCTACATTGATAGAACAGACATGTATCAGCACACAAGCACTAAGTACAGGCAAGTATGGAAGCATGAAAGATCTAATTAAAAACAGTCTCCAATACTTCTGATCCTAGCATGTTCCTGCAACATCACACAAATGTAAAATAGCCAAACTCTACTGCATGATATCAGGTAAACAAGGCACAGATGTCAGTGAACTGTTGGTTTTAGAGATCTGATAGAGATATGGACTGCCAGCTTCAGATGCCTGTGTATAAAGCAATACCATGCACTGGAAAGGTCACATGAGAAAAAAGTTGGTAAAATGCATCAACTTTTAATGCACTTAGCATTCTTTGAGAACATAACCCACTTTGAAGTAAGTACCTAACATCTTTTGCCCAGTGACCCAAGTTGTCCACTAGCTTGGGCCACTAGGTATGTGCTGGCTGTTGACTTGCCAAGCAGACAACATGGGACAATGGTTATGTGCCTGGATAGACAAGTGGCTGCTGCCTGGCCTAGTAGACAACTTGAGTAATCAGGTATGTGCCTGGACAGCTTTGGCACGGCACATATAATATTGGTAGGTGCCCATTCTTGGCCAATCTGCCACAAAAGATGTGCCAAAATAAAACAAGGGGTATGTAGGCTTAAATATATATTAAAGCGATAGCACCCCATACATGACAGACATCTCCGTGTGAAGCATGGCCGTTGATGGGGAGCCACTGCGACGAAGTTGCAGGCAGGATACTAGGGATGCTATAAAATTTCAACGTGGGTGCAGTGATTACAAGATATATTGTTTTGTGGAATCATTTGGCACCGTGGTTGGCAGCGAGCTTGCCACGTTGTGTGTCTGTGGTGGTAATACGGTGTGTCACTACATTGCTTTAAATGTTAGTTGCATTAACATCAACGCTCATTGGGAGATGGGTTTTGCTGAAATTTCTTTTCTTTGTTGTGTTTAGAATTGTCATGTGCTATTGCAGCAGTCCCATTTATTTTGTTAACTGTGCTTTCATGGGTTGACTACTGAATAAACCAGCACGTGCTCCTCACTGTTTTTCCTCATTTTGCATCAATTATTCTTAGTATGTTTAATGTAAATAAAGCATTCCTTTGCACATTCACCCATTAATGACAAATCACTTAGCACATACTGACAAAGCACTCCTGGCCACATTGATTGATAGGCCTGCAAATAATTACTATACTCAATTTTATAATATGGATCAATTAAAGCAAACTTTGAAGCCTTAATTGATAAAGGGCTGGCAAAGTGAATGGCACAGCTTCTAGAACACTGAGTCGAAGCATGACCAATGGCGAACACCATGTCCCATTGCCATTGTTTCTTGCTACAGCGAGTGGTGGAAAGAGTGGCGAATGCCCTCTACCTTTTCTGTCACTGCCCTTTTCTACCCAGCAGGTTTCTCTGACAGCAGTGTTGGCAACCACTCCTCAGAGAATGACGTCATGCCTGACACGGGTGCGGTGGAGACCAATCAGAAAGAGCTGCCCTCCTCCCAAACCTCTGTCACGTCTCCCACTTCACTCTCATGCAAGGTACCAGGCACCAATCCAGAAAACTGTCTGAGTGGCCAATGAAAGCTATTCGCTTTAAGATCAAGCTCCTCGGTTACCCTGATTCCATGTCACAGAGCTTCATGTTATTTGAAGAAAGTTTGGAACTAATATAGAATCAGCATGGTGTTTTCTGTACCACAAAAAGTTGCAAATTTGTGTACATGTATTTCACATGACGACACGCATACGCATGACAATGCAGCAAGAAGCAGGCATTTCCTAAAATAGTGCAACAGTGTTCAGCAAGAAGCAAGAAGATGACACTGAAGCAAGTCAGTGACCTGACTAAAAGGCCAGCCCATTGTGCTGCCTGCAAATGCAACACATTTTCTTCAGACACAAAGGTTCTACGAAAAAGTAACCAAAAAGATTGCTTGAGAACTTTTAGAATGTCATCACATTAAAGAGGTTCTGAACTACCCCTCTGACTTGGTGAAAAGACATAATCTGTGGGCAGCATAAGCTGCTGTGAACATCTCAGTCAAGTTTTACAGTCGTGTGCAGCGCGTGGACCTAACAAGTGGAGCGCAAAGTCATCTTTCTCTCAAATGCTCTTTTTTCCAACAGAAGCCTGCTCCTCACTTTTTTCTGGACACTTTATTTCATAATATAGCAGATTATCATACATGGCTGCTATTGGCCAATAGCTGACATCAATCAAGAAGGTTGTTTCAATCAGTGTGCTTCTTCCTACTGTTACTGTGCATACTTACTGACAAAGTTTAATAAACAGGCTGAAGTAAGGGAAAACATGCTTTTGAATTTCAATAATAATTACGTATTTCCGGAAGAGGGCGACTATCGTCTGCTCACGCTCAGGCGCAGCTGCCCACGTGAAAATTAAATTTTGCCCACCACGCTTATCGGTGCTGTAGCCATCGTGTCTTATTAATTTCAACTAGTTTTGAACACTCAACTAGCCTCGAACCATGTGAAACTTATGGTAAGACCACATGCACACTTGCAAGCATGCGCTCCTTCCTGGCTGCTTTTTGTCAGACACCTTGGCAGACTTCGCTTCATATTGAGCTATTGATAGCACTTCAAAATTTGCAAGTAGGATGTTGCTACCATTCGTAAGTCAAACTGGTGCAGGACAAAGTCGGTCCACACTACATAGCATGGCCAGACTGGAGCATATGAGCGTGAGCACGCACTCAAGCCCTGTCACACACAAAGCAAACGCTGTGCATTTGCACTAGAGTTGCATGTAGCTGCAGTCTGCTACGTAGTGCAGATACCGCATCCACCGTGGGGTGCCGCAATGAGTCCGCTGGCTGAGCACGCTGCGGCTTGCTGAGGACAACCGCATTTGGCTTACATTTGGCACGTCGTAGGTGCCAAAATTGGAAGTAGTGGCATCTACATGAACATTCAAAATCAAATTTGAACTGCACGCCGTGGTGACTTTCAGTAGGTGGAGCATTGTGGACATGCTCCACTCCGCCGTAGCCTTCCCACTGCAAGGCATTGAAGAAGGAGTGATAGCAACGCGAAGCAGATGTTTGATTGCCAATAACTCCGCTTCTGCTGAACACATTGAAGTACTTCTTGCGGCAAAGTATTTCTGAAATAGCCTATTTTAACTTCAAATACATTTCTCTACTTTGGTAAAACGTGATTCAGGGCCCCTTTAAGAAAGGAGGGATTGCCTGCATGAGCGACACTTCAGTATTGTTGCATAGCTCAGAAACATCCTTCTTAGATCACTTGGTTAGATTTTGCTTTGTGTGACAGAGTACTTCTGACCACCTTTTATCTATGCAAGTGCACTGAACTGTGCCCTGGAATACGTATTTTGCCACAAAGGAGTCGACAACCTCCGTTGACAGTTTGCAATCAACTTGTGTGATGTTTGTGTTTTTTTGTGCAGTACTTTTTTTTCATGACTTTTTCCTTCAATTGCGTAGCTTCTTTTTTCAGAAACATGTGTGAGTTTCCTTTGTAACCTTGTGCTATTGTCAGGTGGATGACAATCTTTCATTTTCATGAAACTTCCACCACCTGGTGGATTTCCACAAAACTCATTTTGAAATATTCAGTGTCCTTGCGCTTTGAGTTATCGGTTGATTCAGCCTCATCCTGTGACCTGCTAGTCTCCTGGTTAGCTCATATGGTAGAGCGACCACTCCAAAAAAGTGTTGGTGCTGAGTTCGACCCCAGACAAGGACAAATTTACCTTCAAGAGTGACTACTCCCAAAAAGCGTTGGTGTCGAGTTCGACCCCAGACATGGATAAATTTATCTTTTATTGCAAAATTTTCTTTCTTGAGAAATACGCATGGTTTCCCTTTGTAGATTCATGCTATTGTCAGGTGGATGACAAATTTTCCCTTTCAGGTCATGTTAACAGAAATGCACCAACTAGCCAACTGGGATGTCCTTGTTGCATAGAAAAATTGGTAAATAAGTACATTAAGTGCATACTTGTACAAGCCATACTTCATAGTGAAAATTGTAAGTGAAAGCACCATAAGCCAGCAGTTTGCAAAAACCTAATGTGAAAATTATACCATTACTAACCTTGTATACAATTCCGGAAGTGGGTGCGCATGTTAAGATATGCTCACTGTCGGCACCTAGTGAAAAAAGTTTCCCTACAGGCCGGAATCCTGATGGTCCCATACAGCCAGCATGGAGAGGAAAGTCAGCTACTTTCTGGCCTGTCTTGTACACATTCCACTGGCTCAGCTGAAAAGCAAGAAGTGAAAATTAGGATTTCTGCAGCAATAATTAATTCAACTGCATTTAGTAGGTTCCCAAGATCTGGTGGCAAAGTTCTACACTAGATACATGTCCAGCAGCTAAGAATATTCTCATCATGAGAAGGAACAGAACTTCATGAAAGGGACACTAAAGGTAAGCGTTAACTCCTGCTAGCTGATAGACTAGTAAACCTAAAAAGACCAAAGCATCACGTATATTGAGAACAGCTCCCGACTGCTCCTGGTACGGCACAACGTTCGAGATGATCGGTCCAGCAAATGATTCCAGCAATAGCAGGGGCATCAAAATGATTTATTGCAAAGAGCTTTCAAACATTACCTTTTCATGTGTGCACAGTCATCATTTCACCTGCTAGGCTTCAATTGGTCACTGCACTGTTGGCTTCATTTTCTGGTGCCATTTGCCCCCTCTATGTAAAAACTGCAGCACTGTTGGCTCAACAACTGCACTAGACAGCATAGTATGATGCGTCCATGTATTTTGCCCAATATGTGATAAGCAATTCAAATTGCTGTTTTCTCCATAAAGGAAGTTTCTCTTGAAAAAAAAAATGAAAATTGAAAAGTTGCTAAGGCTAACTTAATAGCTATGACTAAGTTAATGTTGGCGGTTAGTGCCCCTTTAAATACCTAAAACTTTCTCACTTGCTAATTTTCCTCCCAGCTGCCTTTTGCTACACACAAAGTAATCCACAACAAAATTATTAGTTTTCAAACACAGAGAAGCATGCCCACAAACTGCACTTCTATGCACAACGCCCAACTAAATGCCGCAAATAAACTTTAGCACAGTAGCAGCAAGCTTACCATGCAAAAGTGCTAAATCCACCAATAATTTCTCACAGTGCTTGGATGTTAACTGTGATCCTAATAATGGTACCCACACAATCCCTGTGACACAACCACAGGATGAGAGCAAAATGCATGCTTCTTACACTATGTTTAAGTGCTTATTTCAACAGTATCATTAACTAAAAAAACAATATTTATGTTCATTTCCTATTTGTTTTAAGTAATTTTCACAAGGTTGCTTCACAGCTTGAGAGAAAGTTTTACAATCTACAAAACCCCTGGTCCAGAATTGTTGCAGCCAGAGTACCTTGAATCTGACTGTGAATGCCCTTCAAAGCTTACTTCACCAAGAACCAGGCATTTCCTAAAATAGTGCAACAGTGTTCAGCTATCTATGCAATTTATTGCCACATCAGGCTCTAGTGACGAAACTTGCTCAGGTGAATATGTAGGGTGCTTTATTTATAGATTGTCCAGACTTTTATATAAACAGGCTATGAGCATAGTGAACATTGCATTTTTGTAGAGAAGTTCCTAGCAAAGGCTGACATACCTTGCCATAATAACAGGAGTTTCAGAAACAAATTAACAAATTTTTGTTTAACTTTTTCATTACAGCATTGGGGCAGTTGATTATATGGCAAATTTGGAGGCAGTAAACTTTAGTGCGCCCCCATTTTTTTTTTGTACCATGAAAATGGCATCTGATTCAAGATATTCATTGAATTTATTACTCAATCCGGGCAATACTGCAAATGAGCGCACCAGGATTGCAGTAAAGATTGCAATGTTACATCTGACAGAAATGCCTTGTGATGAAAAGCACAACAAAGTTTAAAACTGAATGTCGCTGCCAGTCGGGGCAGATACTGATATGGCACGCTTTGTCTGGCAAGCATCTGCCCAATGTACCATATCAGTATTTGCCGTGACATGCCATCATTCAAACTTTGTGATGCACTTCAACACAAGGTATTTCCGTCTGACATAATAGTGGGGCTGCCTTTAGTGCAATCCTGGCATGCTCGTTTTCGATATTTCCTGGACTGAGCATTAAACTTCAAGGAATAACTCGAATTATATGCCATTTTAAAGATTTAAAAAAAAAAAATGTGGATGCATTAAAATGTGACTGCCTCCAAGTTTGCCATATAAACAACTGCCTACAAGGTTGTAATGAAAAAGTTAATTAATGAATATTTGTTATTTAGTCTTCCAAAGCTCACATTATTAGTAGCCAGGTATGTCTGCCCCACTTACATCTCCTCTGCAAGAATGGTATGTTTGCTATGCTCATAGCCCTATACGTAAAAAAAAAAGAAAGAAAAAAAGAGAAAAATTGGGATAAGAAGCACGCCCTGTACATGAACAGTATTCACGTGACATGAGGTATCAAGGTTAATGGAAACCAAGGGATCAGCAGCTAAATTCAAATACACGATACTTGAAAAACAAGCTATGCTTGCGTGCAACTTGTGTATATATTTGCATGCCTGCCTTTCCATACCATGAATCCTTACCAGGTTGCTCAGCTCTTTCAGTCATTCTATGAAAAAAAAAAGCTTCAGCTAAATGAGTTTCTTTGCTCTCATAGTACACATGCTCTATTAGAGCACAATCAGGTGAAAAAAGAAAGAGAGAGAGAGAATTGCCACGTCTATACCAGAGATAATATGCATAAAGCAGAAAAGAGGAGAAAAATATACTAAAAAAGTAGATACCAAGCTGTGGGAGAAGGAGCAGAGGAACACAAAGGACAAGGTAGAGGGAAGAGGTAAGAGCATTGGAGGGGCAAGGAATGATGAGGCTGATGCAAAACAGGAACAGCAAGAGAAAATTGGGAGAGGCCTTCACCCTGCAGTTGGTATAATGTGACTGGCGACAATGGTTACACACGAACACAAAGTATCTTCACAAAAACCATGTGCTACGTACAGTGCCCCCAGCTCCTATTGAGAAGCATGTGGCTTCATCCCTGCTGAACTGCACTGAAAAGACTTCAGACTCATGGGCTACCCAATTTGTAATGCATTCATGAGTTCTCACATCTGAAAGGGAATGAAAAGAGACTTTAAGCGACTTGGAGTGGTAGCTTGGGCTTGTTGGTGATTCATTTGAAAAAGGACACCGCACAAAAAAGACAGGGACATGAGACAGGGATACTAGTTAAAGGCATAAATAAAATCTAGTTGCAAAGAAAGAAAATGTTATTCCAACATATTAAAAGTGCAATAACATAAGCAACACCAAAAAGTGCTTCGTGGTTCCTGTTTCTTGAAGTAGTCATTCTTATATGCTCGGGGCTTCACATAACTTAAACCCTTTTAAAAATAGTGGTGTGTCATTGACAAATGAGACCAATGGCATATTGTTGGCAGCTGAATATATGTATATGTGATTAGTTATTAGTTCTACTTGGTTGTTTTGAGCACACTACAAGGTATATGAACACCAACTAGCCCAATTTCTCGCTTTTCTAGGCAGAATTATGTTTTGGCACGCAAAATGCAGGATTTTTATTATTTTTGTCACCTCAACCCCCCATTTCTGTCACTGTACTCAAACATGAATTGTGAATATCTCCTAACATTTGCAAATAAGGGGCGATCACACATATGTGACATTCAGTTCAACCAGACAACTATGCGCAGTGGCACAATATTTAATGTCTCATCATTCCAATCAAGCCACCTGTACTTTCCTGCAGCAAAACTGTAAACAAAAGACCTTCGTACAAAAATAAAACAGGTTCAACATAGTGTGCACTACAACCATTAGCTGAAGATATGTTACCTAGGCTAGATTACCATTTTTTTCAGTCATGTGCCAATGCACTGGCAGATGACTGAGGATGTCAAAATGGCATTAATGCTTATGCACAACAACACTAATGCTTAAGCACAGTACAGTGCGCACGAAAGGGCACAAGTGTGCACATGAGAGCAGGGGGAGGTCAAATGGGGCAGTGACTTCTCCCATATCCAGTTGAGGTGAGCACTAGTTTTCCTCATAGCTTTTGTTAGAGCGCACAGATAAATGAAAAAGGTATATAATTATGAACAATATCATATGCCCTGGGTAAATTTAAGAGCTCAGAATAGCAAGTGCATACTTTGCTTTCCCTCATGTCTGAATAAATACTCCATAGTGGTTGTTTCAAAGGTGTGGCAGCCCTGCAGCTAGCTGGTATGATAGGTACCCATGCCCAAACCTATGTGACAGGGGCTCTAAAATGAGTTTCACATAATTGGTTCCCCAGGCAGCATTTCTAATATTTACAAATGCCCAAACTGAATTTGTCCCACCATCTTAAATTCAAGATGTTCCTCAATTCAGAGAACTAATGCACTGCAGTTCCGATTTACCTTCACACACACCTACTCATTATTGGCTCCCCTTACAAGATAGACTCATGTGAAAACAACATGTGCAATGCATTGGCACACTAATTGCTGGCACAACATATTGTCAGTGCTGCACAAGGCACATGGCATTTGTGCTCACAGACACACTCAGAAATGCATAAGAAAAAACAGTTGCATGGTTCTGTGAGCTGAGAGCAACAGGTGAATCTAACGCTGTCACGCTGAAAGACTCTTGTGGGCAACAAAATATGACGGGAGTTTAAACAGCATAGTAACAAGAGAAATGGGCATGTGAATCGTGTGCGCTGTCATTGGCACATCATACATTCTCACAGAAGCTAGTTTATTTCTGCACTATCATTGATTTCAAACTTAGCTAGAAAAGCACACAAGTAGTCTGGTAAGCAGCCATATATGATCAAAAAGAACAGTGTTCCTCTGGTTGGCTTATTTAACATAGTAGTTTTTCATCTCATTGAAAAATGCCAAGTTCAACAGAAAGAGAGCACAAATTCAAAGATGCTTACATGACAGGGAAAACAAAAATAATGATCTTGCTTGCAATTTTCGAAATAGGTGTTCTCACCAAAAAGACATATGTTGCCTCCTGATGTCCCACATAATAGCAGTTGGCCATTGTGGCTGAATACACAGCAATTCACTGATGAGCTGCATTTAAGGTGCCCCTGTAAATATGCAAACATGACAAATATTACAGATGAGTCTCATCTATACAGAAACATACAGACATAATGCAATATACATAATACACATGCGTGTGTACGTGTGTATATGCATGTGCATGTGTGTGTGTGCGTGTGCGCGTGTGTGAGTGTGTGTCTTGGAAACGAAGTGGCTGCCTGACTGGAGCACCACCGCTGCCACTTCGTATGCGTGATTTTACTCTTGAATAAAGCCAGTGGACTCTCCGTTCTTAAGCTGTCAAAACGTGCATTACTTGCCTCCACGAAACCGCGCTCCCAACAAGTGGTGACTTTACATTTTTTTAAGAACACTAGCCATGGATGAAGCTGCTCCTACTCCTGCTGACAGAGACGCCATGATTACGTCTCTTGTCATCACCGTAGAGCTTCAGCTTCCCAGCTTTTGGCCCAAGCCATTGTAGCGGCTGTCCATCACTTCATTGTCCCCTCCGTGAGGGTCATTGCCCCCTGCTCTTTCTTGCAACCAAAGTGGCTGCCCGACTGGGGCGCCACCACTGCCACTCGGCAAACCTGCTTTTACTTTTGGATAAAGCCAGTCAACTCTCCGTTCTCGAGCTGTCAAAACGTGTATTTCTTGCCTCCACTAAACTGAGCATCCAACGTGTGTGTGCGCACGCACAAGAAGGAGAGCACCCGTCTCCTTCTCTAGTCTGGCCATGGCTGTACATGGCTGTCCTTGTAGCTGAGTGCATACATGGCACACGCACGTTATGTTTGAGGTCATGTGCGATGGGCGCCATGGTGACGGACAAGCAAGCAAGGGCGAGCTGAGATTGCTTGTGGCTTCAAGCACGCTACCTTCCTGCGTACCTAGTGTTGCAGGTCATGTAAACCGAGTTTTAGGGATGCGGCACAGTAGAAATGGTGAAGCGAGCGGCAGCATAAAATGTTCACTTTGGGAAATGCACCCCCACTGCCAGTGCTCCTCATCACGCTTTCATTGTGACAGCGAGTGCTCATGGTCAATCATGGGAATTTGTCCATGTGTGGCTGTGCATACATAACACTATGCTTGTTTAGTTAGTAAGCAAATGTTTACTGCAATTTATATGCCCTATAAAACTATGAATCTTACTTCATGAAACTGTCTCATACTTTTCTGTTGCTATCAATACTTTGCCTTTGATTCAAAACTGTGATGTTTTTAAACAACAGTACAAAGTGCACCATCCAGGATGCCCAATCCTGCAGTGGCTATGCAGAAAACATTGTAATATTTTTTATATAACGATTCTTTTATCTGCAATCACGATCATGCTTATCTAGCCCTATGCTGGAAACAGTGATATATGAGTGCAGTCGTAATTGTACACCAGCATGAGACTGAAGGCAACATAAGTGCTCTAGCAACAGGAAATTAATCTTGTTTATCAAGGCAATCATAGTGTGCCTAATGCTTTCAGAACTGTTGAGTTACAGTAGTTCTACAATAATACTGTTACGTGAAAGCACAGTAGGGAAACTATTTACAGGGTGTATTTACAAGGGCAGCAAGCACAGGCTCACATGGAAGCCAGCAAACATCAAGCAAGGCACGTCATCGTCATCAGATCAGCAGTGGCCACTCATGGGTACGTCCCACTAAATCCAAGGGTTGACATCATCGTCTTCGAGTAGCGTGTAGCATAACCCCCGGCGGCAGATGCGGCAGCCCGGCGCCACTAGGGACCCACAGCAGAAGAAGAGTGGTAATGTTTGAGTCTCAAAATGTGGACGACGTCGCTGGACAGTGGAACAGAAGATGTAGTGGTTCTGGCAGACACAATCTCGTATGCGACGTCAGTCACTTGTCAAAGGACGCAGTATGGGCCCGTGTAGCGTGGAAGGAGCTTTTCAGAAAGGCCCACATGTCGGGCCTTTTGTCGGGCGTCGCATAAATATTCACTAGTTGAAATTGCAGGGGAAGGAAGAAATGCATCCAACAGCAAAATTGGTTCACATCCGAACAAAACGTAAACGGGACAGCATCAAGCAGTTTCGTGGCAGGAGGAATTATATGCGAATGTCACGTATGGCAGTGCAAGGTCCTAATCACGGTGGTCAGCCGACACATACGTTAAAAGCATGTATGTCAAGGTCCAACTAAAGTGCTCCGTGAGCCTATTCGTCTGGGGATGGTATGAAGTGGTGATATTGTGGTACCTGGAAAAGCAGCGCAGGATGTCGTTGATGACGTTGGGCAGGAAGGTACGGCCTCGGCCAGTCAGCAATTGACGTGGTGCACTATGTACTAAAATTACGTCATGGAGGAGAAAGTCCGCCACGTCTGTAGCACAGCTAGTCTCCAGCGCTCATGTCATAGCATAGTGCATCGCATAATCGGTAGCAACCGCAACCCATTTGTTTCCTGAAGCAGATGTAGGAAAGGGTCCAGGAAGGTCCAAACCAACACGGAAGAAGGGCTTAGGTGGGACATCAATGGGCTGAAGATACCCAGCAGGATGCATGGACAGTTTCTTTCGGCATTGACAGAGCTTGCAGGTGCTGACATAGGACCGCACTGAGCAGGCTAGGCCAAGGGACGTATTCTGCGATTATCACTTTCGGTGACAGTGTCGCCTCGGCTATAATATCGCCGTCAGGCGCACGCTGATTGGCTGGTTGAGCAAAATAGGCTGTCGTAGTGCTCAACCAGCCAATCAGCTCATCTAATTTTGCTCAAAAAAGAGCCCTTCGTATAGCAAATTCACACATAGATCCGCTCCACTCTTGGGTGATATAAATATTATACCATTCTTAGCTATGAGGGATTACAAACTGGCTTGTGTGATCATACACATATTAAATTACAACATCCCACTACCGTCATCTGCTTTTGCCGATGCACCTCGTCCAACAAGACATTTTTTCAACTGTCAATTTAGCCTTCCAATCATTAACAATGTTTGTGGCAAAATAACTACTGTCTATGCTGTTGCCATAATATGGAATATAGTACCTACAAATTTAAAGATAGGTCATGTTTTAATCGCCCATATCAAAAAGTTCCAGAGTGATCAATATGTGAGTCCATTCTAAACTGATGTGTTTTTATTAGTTTTTTTTTTGTGTGTGTGTGTCTGTAACTATTGTATAAGTTTGTGTGTCTCCTAATTTTCATTTTTGTATGCAACAACCATTGTATAACTTGTTGTACACGAAATCAATGTACAATGTCGAGTTGTCCCGCTACCGTACCTAGCACTCCCTGCGTGGGCCCATGTCTAGCTGAGAAGGTTAAGGGCCCAGATTATTTACATGTACCTTTTTTTATGATTGGTGTGAATAAACTGATTTGATGTAGGGCATCATCAATTCACGGTAATGGTTAAGCGTCTTTCTTTGTGATGTTGTTGATGTGGCAATAGTCCACACAAAAGCGCCACGAACCATCCTTCTTTTTAACTAAAACAACAGGGGGCGCCCAGGGACTGGAGGACTGCTCGATGATGTTCTTCACAAGCATCTTGTTGACTTCCTGCTGGCTGACGCTTCGCTCAGACACTGACATGCGATATGAGCGCCAGTGAACAGAGCTGGCATCGCCAGTGTGTACGCGATGTGCAACAATGAACGTCTGGCCCAAAGGGCGACTACCGAAGTCGAAAAATGTCTTGATACGACTCGAGAATATGTCTGAGGGCTTCAGTGTGCTCAGGGGAAAGGTCATCGGCGATCATGCTAGGAATTTTGCAGCTGCCACAAGTTGTCAGCGTCAAAGTGCCCTTCTGAGAACATTTAGCATCCATTGCAAAAGCTTCTAGCTGAAAGTCTTGCATGTGGCAAAGGTGGGCTACGGAAAGCCCCCATGGAAGTACTTGCTTGATGAAGCCGAAATTCACAAGTGGAAGGTAGGTTCTGTTTGCCGTAATGCTCAGGACCGTGTAGGGTGCAGCGACACCGTGCATGCGCAGGCCATCAGTAAGAGGGGTCGCATAGTATTCACCATCTGGAACAGCTGCGAACATTACAATTCGCACACATCATGGTTTTAGATGGTAGGCGAACAAAGTCGCTGCAATGTAAGCGAGATGGAGGAGGTTGGTCACTGGGTTCACAGAGGCGAGGCAGTTCAAGGCAGAAGACACCCGCAGAGCAATCAATCAGAGTGGAATTAGCAGAAGAAAATCAAGTCCAAGTATGAGTTCATGAGGGCACTGTGCAAGGACCATAAAAATAACAACCACTTCGTGACCAGCAATGGTAATCCGAGCTGCGCACATTCCAACAACAACGACCGTCGCACCGTCAGCGACACGTACAACTTGGGTCATGGGAGGTGTAAGGATCTTCTTCATGCGGCTACAGAAAGTGGCACTCATGAGAGAGACCTGCGCCCCAGGGTCAACCAAAGCTCTGGCAGGGACGCCGTTGACATGGACTTCAAGAATGTTTCGGTGGGCATGTAAGGGCAGCTGAGGATTTAGGGTCAAGGTCGACAGTGCAGTTTCACCTCCAGAAGCTGCGCAGTCTAGTTCTCCAGTGAAAAGTGATGGCTAAAGGACGTCGAAGGAGAGCAGCAGCGAGTCGGCAAACAAGATGGATGGTGATGCAGCGGAAGCAACTGGGCATAGCAGGTACCTTCCTCTGAGACATTTGGTGCAGAGTATTCGGTGCAGGATGGATGGTGGCTTCCAGTATGGAAGGGGAAATAGTAAGTGGGAAATAGGCTAGGCGACTGAGAGGGCCACTAGCTGTGGCACTAGTGAGCAATGTGTCCAGTGCAGCTGCAGCGGAAGCAGATAGGTTTATCATCGGCTGTTCTCCATTCCGATGGGTTTCTGGAACGATGAAGGGTGTACGGTTCGCGACAAGGCCTGTCCGCAGACATTAGGGTGGTGTCAGGAATGTTCATGGTGCAGACAGTAGAGCAGAGGCCAAGGTTTGCAAATTGCTGGCGAACAACAGCTTAGATGAATAAAACAGCCACCGTCAAGGTGTCGGATACCGTGGGTTTATAAGAAGCCGGATAGGTGGCCTCGAGTTCTCGGCAGACAATGCGCATCCCACTGTCTGATGTGGATGGTTGACAAGGGGTTGCCTCGCTGGTCGACGTTGCAGTGGTATTAGGCAGGCGCTCGAACTGAGACAAGATGCACCGGCATTTGGCTCACTCTAGACGACAGCACTTAACGCATTAATAACGCATTAACGCATTAACGCATTTATAAATGCGTTAGCATTAGGAGTCTCAAAGTGCGTGTGTGTGAAGTGGGGAAAGCCATTCATGTGGTAGTGGTAGAGAGGGTATGGGAGAGCTTCGAACAGCGTTTATGTGTGTATTATGTGCATGTGTAGCAAGGTAGACATTTGGGTGAGTTGGTAAGGATCCATGGAGTCATCATCATCATCATCAGCCCACTGCAGGACAAAGGCCTCTCCCATACTTCTTCAACTACCCCGTTCACGTGCTAATTGTGGCCATGTTGTCCCTGCAAACTTCTTAATCTCATCCACCCACCTAACTTTCTGCCGCCCCCTGCTATGCTTCCCTTCCCTTGGAATCCAGTCCGTAACCCTTAATGACCATCGGTTATCTTCCCGCTTCATTGCGTGTCCCGCCCATGCCCATTTCTTTTTCTTGATTTCAACTAAGATGTCATTAACTCGCGTTTGTTCCCTCACCCAATCTGCTCTTTTCTTATCCCTTAACGTTACACCCATCATTCTTCTTTCCATAGCTCGTTGCGTCGTCCTCAATTTGAGTAGAACCCTTTTCGTAAGCCTCCAGGTTTCTGCCCCATATGTGAGTACTGGTAACACACAGCTGTTGTACACTTTCCTTTTGAGGGATAGTGGCAACCTGCTGTTCATGATTTGAGAATGCCTGCCAAACGCACCCCAGCCCATTCTTATTCTTCTGATTATTTCAGCCTCATGATCCTAATCCGCGGTCACTACCTGCTCTAAGTAGATGTATTCCCTTACCACTTCCAGTGCCTCGCTACCTACTGTAAATCGCTGTTCTCTTCCGAGACTGTTAAATATTACTTTAGTTTTCTGCAGATTAATTTTTAGACCCACTCTTCTGCTTTGCCTCTCCAGGTCAGTGAGCATGCATTGCAATTGGTCCCCTGAGTTACTAAGCAAGGCAATATCATCAGCGAATCGCAAGTTGCTAAGGTATTCTCCATCAACTTTTATCCCCAATTCTTCCCACTCCAGGCCTCTGAATACCTCCTGTAAACATGCTGTGAATAGCATTGGAGTAAAGGAGCACAAACGACAAAGAGAAACTACAACAAGAGGGCGTTAAGCGCTCATGCTGTCCTTTTGTTTGTTTGTCTGTTTGCTTGTGTGCATGCCTAACTCATTTCTTTCGCATTCACCACTAAGTCATCAAAGAATACTTTATTTCCGTACCAATTACTACTACTATTACTGCAAGGTTGTAGTTTGCAACATTACGAAAATGAGCCACGAGCAAACATGCAATGCTCCCACAAGCAATTTCAAGCAGACTGTAGCCCAACACGGAGCAAAAGCCAGTAAGTGAATGTTCTGTGCTGCTAGCATTATAAAAAACGTTGAACTTGCATTTTTGCATGAAAATACCTGGACAACACCACTAAAGATAAATTGATTCTGCAACTGCATCTGTTTCCTTATTTGCAAGTAAAGAATGAAGTTTTTCAGATTTGCCAACATCTGACACTTGTGTAATGTTTTTGTGCAAATCCCACAACTATTTATTCAACACTATAATTACTATTCAGTTTGAAATTATTCATAATGAAATTATTTGACACTATAATTAGTATTCATTTCCACTTCGCTTTGAACCAAAAGTTAATTTTTTGCACAAGCCTAGATAACTGAAAAGAGACTGTAACTCCCAAATTGCGTGACACGCTGGAAGAAAAAGTGTGCCATAAGACACAAAGATAGTTACCTCTCCGTTAGAAACCAGACAGATTGTATACATGCAAAGTTGCAGCAATCAACCTCACTGAATGCCTACAGTAGTATGTAATTTGATCAAGCAGTGTAAGGTCCATATGTGGAAATCAAAGACAGAATACAGGATCACCGACACACAGATCATGTACATCCTGACAAAGCTGCATGGAGTGCTATTTTTAATTGAAACTTTATTGGCCTTTGGCCAGTTCATTTCCTGAAACAATGAATGCCACAGACTCAAAGGAGCATCATGAATTTTCATAAGAAACATTGTTGGTTCCGAGTCTCGACAGCTTCAACACTCCCAGCTGCAAGTTTGTCTATGAAGACGCTTGAGAACAGCTTCCTAATAGCAGCAGAATCTTAATAGCAGCAGAAAAGGTGTTCCAGAGAATTCTTGCAAATAGACAACACAGTACAGTTGGCCAAATAGAAAGCCACAGTTTTATCACTCGTGGCTATTGGCTAGGACAAGGGAAACAGATATGTCATTGAAGAGGACAACATCGATCTGCTATCAGATCACATGCCATGAGTATTTGGTGTCCTGCTGGAGCTTGTTCTGCCTAGGCATGCTTTCCCATGCTCTAATTTAGTTTCTCTGTGAACCTAAATAATGAGTTTCCTTGATAGGATATGTCAGCGTATACTGTGCATGATCTATCAAATCAGGTTACAGATAGCTTTTAATTGATAACTTTCATTTTAACTTTGCCGTCATTTTTATCAGCGATTCAGCTTCGTGAGAATATGCATCCTTATGATCTATAATGTTTGTGCAAACACATGTAAGCTATATGTCTGAGTTTACATAAAGATGTGCTTCTGACGTTTTATTACTATCTTTAACTTTCAAGTGACAAGGACAAAAAAAAAAAGAAAATTGGGTGAGTTGGTGTTGATGCACGATTAAGGGCAGCATGAACAAAGAAACAGGAGGAACCACACACGACAAGCAGAGTGAACCTCACGCAAATTTTATTGCAGAAATGATGTGCCTAACTGCTTCTTTTTTTTGGGGGGGGAGGGGGGTAAAAAAACATGCAATCAGGAAGAAGCATGCACTTAGGTACAATTTCTAAGTTGAGTAATCGTCCTGGATGATCTCTTACCTGTCCCTGTTGTTCATGCTGCCTTTAACCCTTTCAGTGTCCGATTTTTTCTCAGATTATTATAAAATGAATGGAACTGTTTATTTTTGGTCATTCAGAAGGGAAAAAATGACATAGACAATGGCAAATGCACTCTTAATATAGCCCTCACTAGAAAGTGGAGAATGTACGGGTACATCACTGACATGGTGGGACAGAAATGCGAAAATGTACTGGTACGTCAGTGGCGCTGAAAGGTTTAATCATGGCAGGGACAGGACATTTCTTAACACAATTAATTTACACTTGAACAACCGTCAATGGACATTCCTTGTATATGTCAATCAGGAAACCTATGTGGTCATCCACAAGTCGTCCTATGTGGCCATCCGTATCGTGGATATCCTTCAGACATTGAAATTAATATCCTTGCAGTAGGACATTCGTATCTTAAGTGGATGACCATTAGATATCTATGGTTACTTTGAGAATTGTGCTACGCGTTGCATGTGTAGGAGTGCCAGGTATACATGACTCTCCCAGCAAAACTAATAGTTTGTTTGCACTGTAAACTGTTATTTTGCATAAAGGCAGCATTTCACAGTGAGTTTCGTTTAGTATTACATCTGTGTGCATTAATTGCCCCCCCCCCCCCTCACCCTTATTCATCCACAATAAATCTGATGTGTGCATCATCTGTAATGATGTCACTCACGACATGCAGATGCCGCTGTAAGGCAACGGTGGTGCAATCTGTCACTGCTACCGTGAAACAGTATGTGCTTTGCGCAAGTGGAGTGGGAAGAGAAAGGAGTTTATTGCACGGCTGTTTTTGAAATGATTTCTTTGAACGTTTTATTAACTTTGCTGACAGAAACCCCTATACTTACGATGCATGTTAATTAGCATGTAGTTTTCTCTCTCAATAAAATTAATTTATCCATCCTTGTGTGTCGTTTGCTCTCATGGTTATGCCACAGATTGAGTGGTATGTTAATTTGCTGTTTTGGTAGTTCTGCAGTGTGTTAGGCAGTAAATGTCAATTCTACTTAAGCATATACTTGCACCTAATAGCAATTTTAGTATATTGTACTCCTGTTGCTTTATTTGATCTTTTGCTTGCAAAGAAAATGGACACAGCAGCAGCCATATACAATCTCTTACCAAGCAAAATTTGGGTGGCCGTGAGAACGGCCAATTATAGGACAATAGTTGTCTTAATGCAGGAACTTTGGCAATGGCACACCTAGACATTAAATGTGTATGCTGTCGGCATCAGCACACTTCTAAATCCTAGCAACATGTGCCTTAAAAACAGACTCCATCATGTCATTATTTACTTTTTCAAACACTTCCCAAATGCTCTATTTCAGAGTGTCAAGAGAGCTCAGGATTCTTGCACTGTAAACAAGCAATTTTACGTAGCAAAACACAAAAGATCTCATGGTCTAATGTCACATGACTGTGGTGACCAGGCCATGTTTGTTTATCTACGACCCGTTAATCAATTGGGGAAGTTCGCAGTAGCTACTGGTTAACTTTCCAACATGGTGTGCTCGAGCCTCATTATGCTGTTATGCTGAAAAATGCAGACTTCTCGCTGCATATGGCTTTCTGCTAGCAGTGACAGAAACTCAGTTTACAGAGTGCTCAGATGTGCATCTGCAGTGACTGTTGCCTCAAGAAGATTGCCCAATGATACCTTCTCTCCAGATTTTACACCACACTGCTACACTCTCCAAATGCATAGGCCATATAGTAAAAAAACCTTAGGTTTTCTTTCAACAACTGGCTTTTGCAGTGCGAGTTTACCATGGCATTGATGTGCAAGATAACCTCATCACTGAACAGAAGGAGTTGAAGGTGGCCAGTGTCAGCAGCAATTAACTGCTGCTCATCATCACAAAAATGCTTTTGCTGGTGCTTTCCTGGGCACTCAACTTGTGCAGCATGCATTATTTATAAGGGCAAAGACTTGCCTTTACAATACTCTGCTTACAGTGGATAAAGAGGTGCCAGACATCAATGCAGCACGTCTGTATGAGAGCATCTGGTTTTAAAGGTGCCTTCAATAGCATCGGTGAGACCTTACCATCAACTCCCCACATCGCACCTTCTTGCTCCTCCTTGGCACATTCACACTGTCGACCTCTTAAAATTTCTTCTACAACCTTGCAACACAAGAACAAGGAGGCAGTTATGGTGAAGCTTTGCCCTGAAAGATGTGTGCTAGTAGTGCGTCGATTTTGACTCCATGACCACAACACAGCCATGGCTTTCTTTTCCTCATTATAGTGATGCATACTTATTGAGGTCCTTATTGTGTATCCGTAGGAAGAAGCATAAAAGCCATGACTTCAGTCCACCAACTTAGGACACTGCTATCTGTTGCATAACCAGGAGAGCACATGACATGTAAACGGATAAAAATATTTTATTGAGAGAGAAAACTATGTGCTAACTGTAGTTGTGTCTAATGTATCTAACAAATGCAGTCTCTGTCAGTGTTTATTTAATAAACTATGCAAAGAAAACATTTTAAAGGCCGTTGTGCAAAAATCTCCTTCACCACTACAGTAAGTCTACTTCCTGTCCCGCTCGAGCAACACATCATGTGCGCTATGTTTCACCACAGTGGTAACAGACGACAGCACCATTCTGTCGCAGCAGTGGCATCCCTTCAGGCAATGTGCACATCGGATATATAGTGGGTGAATCAGGCAAGTAATGCATGCAAACATGGTATTAAACAAAACTCAATGCAAAGTGCTTTCTCTGTGTGAAATCTAAGTGCGAAAGAGCCAGTAGTTTAGTTTGGAGAGTGATGTACACATGGCATTCCTATGTATGCAACAGACAGTATAATTGTTGAGCCTTCATTACTGCACAGGTATCCTGAAGAGTTGCAAACCTGTGTATGCTGTCAGTGGAGATGACAGCATGTATCTCAAACAGCAGGTTCATATTTGTTTTTGTTTTTCAGAATGAAAAACAAAAGAAAAAGATTACCATGATGGGTGTGCAAATGGCAAAGGTTTTAAATGAAGATGGCTTGTTTTATTTTGAAGGTATCATATTTGATAACCTAGTAGTATTAATTATTTTTGTATATTCACTTATGGCTTAATATAAAGGCGTAACATGATCACTTCAAGCATGCATGCAACAAATACCTGAATAAGCAGTGGCTGACAGTTGCATCAAAGCACCCTGCGACTCTACCAAAAATATTTACCTGTTCCTACAACCTCAGTTTTGTGTGGAACATTTCTTCCATTACAGAGGGAGGGAGCACTTAATGAGGCAGGAGTGAATATTTTTTGCACAGAAATTTGAAATGACGGAAGAAAAATTTATTTTATCTAAGGGACAGAAAGTAAGGCCCTCTGGATTTATTACATCAACTTACTGAGCAACAAACTGAAACTTTACTTCAATGCGCTGGTGCATGTCCCTTGCTAAAAAGGGCTTGAAATGGCAAATCCAGCTGCAAAACGTTGTCGATCAGAAATAGCATTCCTTTGATTTTTCTTGCAGTGTGCTCACATATAATTTTTTTTGGGGGTTATGGTCCTTAGAAAAGTTGCACATTATAGCTTGTTTTGCTGCCCTTTGATGATGTGGCAATCAGCAAACCTCCACACTTTTCGCCAATCATTGCATCTGGATTATGAAACATGAGGCCTATGAAGGGTTTCACAACTGCTGTAGAAAAGCTCTTGGTCAGTATTCTTGAGCGATCACTTTCAGGGATAACATCTCTTTAGTCAGACTTCATGCGACTCAGCACTGAATGCGTCAGCACCTACGAGGGACAGTTTACACGAACATTTGTCGATCATGTGATGATTGAATTCTTGCCACAGTGCCAGTAATGTTGTCAGCCATAGGCACTGACGAGAGTCACGTAAGATCTCACGAAAGTGACTGCGTCCCCGAAAGTGATCACTTGAGAGTGTCACCCCTGGTTGCACCAGCATCACCAGCCCACAAACCCCTTTTAATTTTTTTTGTAACAAAAACACTAACACTGCTGCAGCAATGATTGTGCATGCATGAGCTCCGACAGCACTGCATGCAACAGAATGCACAGAAACCCTTGCAGCACTGAGTCACTAAAAAAAATCGAGGACAACTAAGCGCTTTTTATGAGTTGTGAATGCAAAAGCATTAATGTGCAATTGAATACTGCAGAGCGGTCCTTTGAGCTTTGCACTGTGAGTAATGTTTTCGAATTTTGCTGCAGGGTATATAAAGTTTTGCGATTAAATTAATGTGGGTCTCTCTTTTTTTTTTTTTTTTTTTTTACAGTTGCCATGTTCGCATGCTGGCTGTAGACGGGAATAATTTGGATGATACTGCTAAGAAATCAAGGATGCTGCATGCCACTGACGTCCTGTATGATGAGAGACTGAGGAAACAGCAGTGGCTACCAAGGCCGGCAGGTGCACGCTACAGCTGAGCTCAGTGGGGGTGAGAGAGAGATATGGACTGCGTGCCGGCTTCCGAGAACGAGATGGCGGCACCCACACGCGCGCATCACATGACTGCCTCACCCACGACAACCCATCTTGCCTGCGGCACCGCGGCACCGTATCTACTCCGTTGAGGCACTCTGGCAACGTGGCATCGAGGCAATGCCATCTCCTATGATGCAACGCCTGTTCTGGTTCACTCGCCTGCTCCGTCAAGGTGCGCTCGTGACGTGGCGTCGCAGCCAATGGGAATTCAGGCGCCGTTTTACTGCTACAGACGACGCCGGTGTTTCCATTCAATGGGCCTGCTAATGCTTCCGCATCATTTTTTTTTTACTAAGGAGGCTCTCATGTGAGGACATCATTAAGACACATGAAGGATGGCCACCAATTGCACAGCACTAGGTGCATATGACACGCACATCATCATTTCCACTTGCATGTACAGCAGTCAGTAGCCCCTTACCTGGAGCTGCTTGCTTTTCAAGTCCCACAGAAGCAGCTTCCCCGGAGCTGGTGCAGTTGTTGCCAAGGAGGGCTCTGAGTGAAGTGAACTCACCATGACTGGCTCTACTGGACTGCACGCTAGGCAAGCAACACTATGGACACAGAAAATTTGTCAGCTAGTTCCTTGTTATACATACAAAAAGATACAAAAAGATACTGCCCCCTAAAGGCAACATTCCAAGAATGGTCTCGAGATATGTACTTCATATAAACTCTCCATACAGTAATTATGATGACTAAGTGACCCCATTATAACTGCAATATTTCTGGAGGAAACTTCCAAGATAAAAATGTGAAGAACACAAATGCACCCATTTGCTTTAAGAGTAATTTATGTTTTCATGTTGAATCTATACTGACCCTAGAGTATGTAGAGAGGAATGTCATTGTGTGTGTGCGACATAATGTGAACCTTTGAAGTGTTCGAGCAAAATATCAAAATGACAGTGCAAATGTTTCCTAACCACCGTATTTCATAAAAATGGCAGCCAGATGATTTCAACTAAGCAAGTAAGAAAACATACAATTCATAATGCTGCATCAATCTGTCAAAATCAAGATCCACGAAAGCATGATGGATCTTATCAGTAATTAAAACATTGAGCTCTAAGGCACATTCATGCAGACTTACGCAAGCAGAAATATAACCGATATGCAAAATATGTCTTGCTGCAAGGGTATCTTATTATTAAAGATGCCATTTCAATCATGATGAATATTTTTAATAATGGCCGCACCATTTTAGTTTCTTCCATTTCACAAAATCATTTACATGATTTCCACAAAATAACAAATTGTCATAGTCTTGACCAAAATAGAGAGTAGTTTATTCTCTGAAGTTATAAGCACTCAACACATATTACTATATATGGCAAGAACTGAATTTTTTTTTGTTTGGTTGAACCACCTAGCTAATCTCACAAATGCAAAACTGTCTCATATCAGCTTCTGTAGCCAAATATAGAACGAGTCACTAAAAAGGAAAAAATGACAAGCACACAGTTCCCTTCTTTCTAGTCCCTCAACCTATGTTTTGCATTAGCGGATGATACGGGTCACACCGATCAGACCAACCAAACTTTCAAATAACTCTATAAATAATCTCTCATTACACAACCTCTAACAGCTAACATTTATGCCTGCCAAAGATTCAAGGATAAATCAGGCAGCAACTTCAGAAACAAAATTAGTCAGACCAGTTCAGAAGCTATAACTGATTGTATGAGTTACACCAACCTGTGCTCTTTAAGAACAGACGCAGACTCAGGCACAATATCAAAAAGCGCTCTCCGTTCCTTGATGTCATACAACCGCAGGTTTCCCTGCTTGAGCCCATAAACCAACTGAAAAGAGTAAAGCAATCGAGGCATATTACCTTTGCAAAAGCATCGAATCATCATCAAATGATTGAATCATTTATCACAGCAGCTCAGAGAGATCATTAATGTTGATAATGCCATTTCAGATGACATTCTCAGACCAGAGACAATGTGTTCACATGTCCCATTTGCTCCTGAAGACCTGCTGTTTACATTAAAAATATGGCCATAAGAGTTCACCACACTCCACTACATTTATTGACAGTAATTGGACAACAAAATCTCTATATGCAGTACTGATCTAAAGTATTGTAGAATATGTCAGCTCAATACATAGGCAAGTCTTGCAATCTTGGAGGTCTGCTGAACCTATTGAAGACATCCCTGACCTCTTTGAAGTGCCACTCACTTTGTGGAAATTATCAAAACTGCTTGCTGAGCAAGTCTTTGTCATGATAAGATGGCAGAGATATGGAAGGCTCTAATATGTATAAAACATTTAACATCCCTGCTATATGGAACAATTGCCACAGGGCTAGCATGCCATGTTTAGCAGGTACAATTTTCACTCTAAGGCACTACGATACTTTGTCATTATTAAATTAAAAGAAACAATATATTAGGTTCCTTATTGGAGTATATTAGATAACAGCTAAATAACACCAGTCACAATATGTTTTACTGATCGTAAATCTCTTCCAGAAGGCACAGCTTCATATCATAACTAACCATATCAGCATCAGAAATACACAGAATGCCAACACATGCAATTCCTGTTATTCATTCATCACTAGTGGCATGAGCAACCTTTGTGGTTTACTAAGTGCCATTTTTCTAGTGGACAGATGGTGTTATTGAGTGGCTTCCAGCTAGATCTTTTATTTTCCTTTCATCATGCACTAAAAATTTTTGAAAGCTGCAACATGTACTTCGAATTGAAACAATACACTAAGCACAAAATTAGATGTAGCAATGTAGCCAATGCTTACCTATGAAGAGTAGGCAATACAAATCTTTTGCTGAATAGTAACCAAAGCAGTTCATAACATAGTGTTCTGGGCACCTGTGAACCCTACCATTGCAATCCTTTGAAGGAATAGCAGAAATAGTCGTTAAATGCTTTCCTCAAGAAATGAAGAAGTATAATTCATTAATGAGTGCCTATTATGCTATTTGACACATCAACATGAAGTTGATGGAAAGCAATTTGCATTTCAAAAGACAATAATTAGCTACCTATAAGACAGAAATAAGCCTCCATATAAGTTTCCATATGATGCTTTAACTGCATTTAGAAAGGAATTGAGTTATTTTATGCTTGATTGGACAGGCAGGGAATTGTAATGGCATGTGTAGTCCTGAAAGGCAAAGACATTTTTAGTTGAGGACTAATCTTGAGTTTACAGATTCTTTGTACTTTCCTCAGAAGAAACAAGGGCCTGTGCTTCTCTAATAACTCATTATAAGCCACAGCTTCTACTTAGCACAACATATTCTTTTCAAAAGTGTTACTCGCTTCATTCAGTTATTTTTCCTTGTTTAGTACTTAATACAGTATTTATTATTTAGTATATTTAGCTTACACTGTTTGTTGTATGTGCACAACAGTGAGTTTATCCTGGCACTGTTGATTTTGACAAACAAGCACCACCTTGTTTTCAAGGTCAAAGAACTGCTGGCAGCATTGTATGCCACACTGCTCTACTTAGGAGAAAGGACAGAATGAATTCCAAAAAGCGTTTCCTTTCTTTTTTTCTAGTTTTTTTTTTTTCAGCAACTGTTGGCCCTTCTTTGAACATGTAACATTCCCCCCCCCCCCCCCCTTATGTGGCACAAAATAAACCTCACAATTTAGGAATGAACAGATAAGAAAAGGTAGCCCTCTGCCACTACAAATTGTCAAGAGAAATTTTCAGTGGTTGATTTGCAGTCCTTCATATGCATGAAACAAGTTCAATGGTTTTAAGCAGGTTACTGTAAACTAGTCTATACTCTGCTTCGCCATCTCCGTGCAGTGAAGACTAGGGCTATTATCAGCCGATCAGTAGTGACAGCGAGCTCCGGAGAAGGACACGCTTATTTTGTGCTATTAATACTTCTAAAAAGGTTCTATTCAGTCAGCCCTGCACACCAAGCCACTGGACAATCGGAAGGGGACAATGAAAGAGCCTTTCTTCTGAATTGCTGATGCAACCCCTTGCACTGCACGGAGTGGGTGAGATGGAGTTTAGCAGTCGGCCAAGTATGTGCATTAGCGAAGCTGAACTTGGCATAATGGCGACAATGCGCATTCTATCCAGCAGCTGGTTTCAAAAGTCCTACAACTTCCACATGCATGTTTATAATATTGCGAGTGTTGATGAACTGGAATTGAATCTGTTGTTACAACCACAACCATATATTAGAAAGAAAAAAAAAAAGCCAAAGGAAAATCTTATCCTTGCGCTTTACATGGTGCTGCCTTGTCCAAGTCTACTTCACCCATGCTGCATAGAAATGAGGAGAGAACAGGTGCAAAAAGCTGAACAAACCGAGAAGAAAGGAAAGGTGAATGCGAATGGAGATGAATATATAAGCGGTGACTAAACTACTTGATAGTTTAAGTGCATGTGTTGATTTAAATTGACGAATAGGTTATTCCACTGGAAAGTTTAACATTTGAAAGTCATAATTTCTGCAATCTTTGTCCCATTATTTGCAAGATTGCTCAACTGAAGTGTTTTCTCTTTCGATGAAGCGACTTTTTCCCAGCTCCTGGCTCATAAGAGGAAGAAAGTTCTGAACGAAAGCGCTGAAAATTCTTATTAACCAGTCATGTCCTACAAATCGGAGACTACACAAAGCAGCCTTTCGTCAAGGCTACGAACTTAATGAATATAAAAGCCACGCTAACAACAACACAGCAGTTCTAGTTCAATAAAGTGGTCACAAGGCCCTAAATGATATCTATGTCAATGTGCTACACCCTGCAGTTTTCCAGACTGGTCATTAGGCTACCTCTGATGCATGGAAAGCAAGAGGCCTACTCTGTTTGCTTGCGCATTGACTTACTAACTCAAGCTACTTAGATGACCGACTGAAGACTTCATGCAACGTCAGCAAGAAGCTTGTGTGTGTAAATGGTCCCCGTCGTAACACGCCAACTACATGCAGCGAGTGTGCTGCAGACACCAGAGGTGCAGCTGCAGCTACCTTGAGTTACAGTCAAAAGAAACCAAGAAAAGATGTAGATGCAGGTGCAACTGGCTATCGTACACTTGGAGACAAGGGAGCACTTGAACATAACTTGCCAAGTGATCGTGCTTGTGCACCCACTCCAGGGCTGTCACACTAGACTTGGACGACACAATAGTGGCCAGCGTTCTTGGAGATGGGTTGGAACTCCAGACCCTACAGTGCAGATGGGAAAAGACTGGCATCTAGAGTCTTAAAAGGTGCATGCAATGCAAGCTAAAGCAAAAAGTTGGGTTCAAAATCATGGCCCACTTTATCACACCGGCTGTGTCGGCACTGGCCAGGGTGCCTGAATTGCTGAACTTGCAATGGGTGATGCATGACTGGTGTTCACTGTACTCCTCCTAGAAATTGGAAAGAGTCAGCTTGTGTGGCAGTGGGAAGGCCAAAGAGACATGCTCAGATTTGCAATGTTGGACTCACTTGATTGAGCAAGAGCAACTTGTCCTCCTCACCTGCCAGTAGGGAGTACAGTCAAGGCATGGATGGTGTTATGATAAAAACTGGCTTTATTCACAAATGACAAAGTATTTTTTTTATATACAAGGAAAGTCAGCTTTTACCAGAAGAGCTCTTCAAGAAAAAAGTTGACGTAGTTGCTCGTTCCAGCTTCTCTGCAAGCCGACCTAATGTTACATCCTGAAATAGGTGCATGCTATAGCAGTTCAATTTGATGCTTTGTAAATAGAAATGCATTATTAACATGCAAATCAGTACAGCTGCAAAATTCTCACAATGCCAGTGCATTACGCACCTTCAGTTGTAAAGAAGATGCTGTCGAGGTGTCTTGGGGCAATGTTTGGCTTTCAGAAGTGCTATTGGCTGGGGGTCGTTTTGTTTTGTCTGCCAGAGGAATGAAAAAGGAAGGAATTGGCAAAATTTTACGAATAATTAACTTCTGGGCATCTCCTTTACACATGCTGATGCAGCTAATTACCATATATGACACATGCGTATGCTGCAATATTACCCCCCCACATACTGGCCTGTGAATATGCAGAGCACTCATTAATATCTAAGCACACTTGTGGAAATAATGAGAATTTACCTGAGCAGCTTTTATGTCAGCGAGTGAGCATTATACAAAGCCAATAAGAGGTCTCTGCACCAATCACAACAAACACTAGCAAACAAGCATCAAATAAATATCACTATATTTGCGGACAACTTTCTATGACAATGAAGGAAAAGCTACGGAGGCAAAGCGTGCGGAAGTAAAAGCACCCTTGAAAAATGTACCACGTTATCACCTGCATTAGCTTAAGCTAAGAAAGAGAAAGCATTCATATTTACACAAACAAACAACAAAATACACCACTGAGTTAAATTTGACTTATTTTTTTGCTTTTCTCTTCAGTGTCGTGGCCAAATGCGAAACTGTTGCATGTGGAAGCTACGCTGATTCAGTATCTGTTCCAAGAAACTGAAAGCTCTGTCTAGCCTAACTACTTGGTGCAGTAACACATCTGTAGATGCTCCACCCCAATTGCTTTCCCTTCATTGTCACAGAAAGATGTCCAAAAGTATAGTTATGCACTATCAACTGGTGAAAGAGCTACTTCCAAGGCCTCTTCTTAAATTAGAAGAGGCTAAAGAAAGTCTGCTTTTGCCAGTGGAGGTGCAACGGTCATTGTCTTGAGAAGAGATAAGAAATAATAGAAGAAAAATCGTTCAACTGAATCTTATCACACAGTGCATCAAATGGCCAAGCTCACATTAATTAAGCATGTTTAACATGACCTACAGCCATACAACAATAATAATAAATACAAAGCGTAATGAGACAATAAAAGACATCACACTACATTGCTGTACATATTATGAAAAAGTACAGGTCATGTACAAAAAGAATGTTTATGTAAAACATACAGCATAATCACGCAAGCCATACTGCTGCTGTTTGCACATGCTGCTCACATTGAGCCAGATACAGTAAAATTCAGCAGGAGGCACTCCACAGCATGCCACCTCTCCACTGAAAACAGTTCAGGGATGCCACAGCAAGAAAAGATAACATGCACTACTGCAGTTTCAAAATAGTAACAGCAAAATGTGACCTAAAATCTCAATGGAACAACTTGGCAAACACCAGTACAATCTCTGCAAAAGCGTCACTAACTTTGCTCTTCTGATGTCTGTTTCTTTTGGTCTGCTTGCAGTTTGCGACCAGTCACAGGTGAAGTTTGAATGTTGCCAAATGTCCGCATAAGTGCTGGTAAAATTCTTCTGCCCCCCTCCGCAGCTGGAGTCTCCCTGAAAAAGAATGTAGCATCATAAGCAACTATACGAAATAAGAACTTCCAGAATATTCCACAGAAGCCTACACCTGCTCAATATTTGTGCATTTGTTCACTGTTGTGCACTGGTAAATGCTCTCACAAAATAAAATATATAATGCAAACATTTTCTACGTTTAACCACATAAATGGCATTGTACCCACACAAAAGCAAATAGTTTGATTACACATCAGTTGTGCAAGATTAATGAGAATGTTTGCAGATAGTAGCATCACCAGCATAATTCTTCATTGAGTATTGCATCAGCAGGACCCAATATCACTCAGATCTTATCAAGAAAGAAAAGAAAATGTTCGCCGTAAACAGTCTGTCCATTGGACTTCACTCTGTAGACAAAATAATATTGAAGCAATATGAATTAACAGTGGCAAAACTGACAGTGACATTTGTCCTGCTTCTCAATGAGCAAAGAGGCTGTCATGCATGTTAACAACAGGGGCGTAGCCAGGGGGGGCTTATGGGGCTTCAGCCTCCCGCCGAAATTTTTTCGTGCTGTCATGCACCGCCTAGAATGTCTTGAATGTCTTTTTCACGCTCGAAAAGACATTTCAGCGGGAACATTGCAAACTCGGGCTGGATATCACGGCAACGCCCATGCACCGGCAGTCACGTAACGCAAGAAGCCCCATCCGAGCACAAAGTTTCAAGAGCGCTTTGATGGCAAGTGGGCTCATGGCGGCATCTCGCGCAGGCCGTGGAATCTACGGAGCGCATGGATTTCAATTCCAAAACTTTGTGCGTATAAAGTTCCCATAAACTTTTGATGCGACAAGTTGAGCGACATTTCCAAATTCGTGCTTTAGATTTTCAATTCCGCAACTTTGTGGGTTTAATGTTCTTACAAACATTTGACGCCAAAGGTGCATGAACTTTTCTAAAGTCGTACATCGGGCCATACAATGAGACAAGCCAAATCAACACACTATCAGACAAGTTGACAAAGCATGCATCGAAGTCCGAAGAGTCAAAGCGTTGTGGTGGTTCATTTGTGCCGTCATGTCACAGAAAAGAATATCAACATTTCACCTGCGCCAAAGCATCCATGTCAGGACACTAAAACCAGCAAAAGTAACTACGTTCTTAGTTATTTTTCTACTTCGACTTTTATTCGACAGGACACATTGAGCTTCTTCAATTGTCTTGTTCTCACTACCCGCGGGCTGCCAGAGCCAGCCAGAGCACATGCGTTCTTCTTGTGTTGCCCCAACCACCACGCAGCACCTTCAGTGTGCATTCGGTTTTGTCTGGCCGAGCGAATTTTCGCCTGGCAGAGTTCAGGATGCTTTTTGGATAGCAGACGAGTGAAAGAAACAATGTTCACTCGCCGCCATCACTGTGGGGACTCGACGGATTGCAATGCGTTCACTTGAGTGCAACCTCTCCGGCAAGTCTTGTCTCGCCTGTGTAGGATACCTAGCAGTATGCGTATGGTTCTGTGTGGTCCAAGCATCTCGCATTTTATTCGATATTCCTTCGGTAGCCACATTAGGTGCCCAAAGTAGGCATTCAATTGCGGCCAACATGCTTTCCTTGCGTTTTTTTATTTAGGTGCTCCGGCCCCACAAAAGAAAAAAAGAAGACATTGTTGCGGCGCAGCGAATTTCTGCATGATAACAGTTCAATTTCGTTACTTCTTCTTTTACGGAAAGTAATGGGCCACGGGACGCTTCAGTTTCCAGGTACTCTTATTATATTATTACGATAGCAATTATATAGACACTCCAGGCGCATTCCTGCCGTCGCCGTCGTCTCATGTTCCGTATAAAGTCCATCGACAATAACACAGTCACCGCCGCATCGACACATCTATTACACGATAACATTGACAGCGCGCCGCATGCTGCATGTGCGAGTGAAAGCTAGTGGAGGTGGCATGGGTGAGCAGACGATGGTGGCTCAGTCTTGTGTGTGTGCAAGGGAGAAGAGCGGGGAGGAAAGTGGGGAGGAAAGCAAGGCGTTTTCTGTCGCACGCGATACACCAGGGGGAGTGGAGGGAGGAAGGGGCGGTCCTTAGGATTCCATGATCTGTGAATCTGTGATTGCCCACGATTTTTATTTGCCTTGTTTGATGCATTATATACAATGTCTTTTTCTTAGATATGTAGATTTAGTGGGGATTTATACTTATATTTAAATATCTTGTTGCGAGGTTTTGTGTATACGTGCATAGAACTTTGTTTTCAGTGATCAAGCCATATGTTCGCAGTTGTATATTCCATTGTATCTTCGCATTTCTGATGTACGAGGGAGATTCAAATGAATGTGAGCCAATCCACCTCGCGCAATAATGGTTCGGTTCATTATATGCGAGGCATGTGTGTAGCACAGAGGCACCTCTCACTTACAAAAGTGACACGCAGGTGTAAGGATAAATGTTCTTTATTGCTCTCATACACTGGGCTGAACACAGTTGTGTGACATGATGGACGCTCCAAAGGTTGAAAAGCGTGGTGTCGAGAGGTTTTTGACAGCTGAAGATGGTTCCCCAAAAGAAATTAGTCACCTTATGGCTGCCGTGTACGTTGAACATTGCATTTTATTGGCCACTGTGAAGCATTGGAGCAAACGATTCAAAGAAATACATGAAAGCAGCAAAGACAGTCCAAGACCTGGCCAAAGCCAATGTACAATCACCCCCACAAAATTGCAAAGGTTGATGATGATTAGACAAGAATGGAGGATATACATCGATGAACTGGCAGAGCGTGTGAACGTCAGTCACGGTTTGGTTCACACCATAATTCATGAACATCTTGGTTATCAGCTCTGCAATGGATGTCAAAGATTTTGAACCACTGCCAGAAGACTGAGAGGTTCGGTACTGCCTTGACTCATCTGATCCGGTACCACAATGAGGATAATGACTTCTTGTCTGCAGTTGTCACCATGGACGAATCATGGCGCCACTATTACGAGCCTGAAACACGACGGCAATGGTTACCATGGAAACATTCGAATTCACTACCCCCAAAGAAAGCAAAGGCCGTCATTTCTGCCGGAAAGGTGTTGAATTTTTTTTTCAATGGTCAGGAGCCATTAATGATTGACTTTGCTAAACCTGGAGAGACTATCAATTGTTTCCGATATTGTGAAATGCCGGATCGGCTGTGTGTCACAATCAAGAACAAACGACGTGGAAAATTGACGAAGGGGGCATCTTGCTCAACGACGATGCCCGTCCCCACGTCGTTGATGTGGTCAACACAAAAGTGGCAAAGTTCAAGTGGGAAACGCTGCAACATCCCCCATACAGCCCAGACCTGTCGCCATGAGACTTCCACATTTTGGGACAGTTGAAACAGCTCAGGAAACCAGACTCGTGTCGGACGATGACGTGAAAGAATCCGTTACAGACTTTTTGAAGCAGCAACCCAACGATCTTTATGAGACTGGAATCATGCGACTCGTTAGTCAGCGGGACAAATGTCTAAATGTTCATGGAGACTACTTTTAAATATAGTACCCCGTTTGTCATATATTAGCATTGGCTCACTTTCCTTTGGCCCTCATATATATTGCAGAACTCATGCTTTTTATATATGCTCTCTGCTGCGACTATAATTTTGGTGCAATTACTCACAATACATGACCGGTAACAGCTGCTCCTGCGCAGTGCATTGGAACAAAGGACAGCGTCATTGAGATTCTTTCCTGGCCGTTGCATATGTATAAAAATGTAAACAAGGTTCCTTGTTTACATTACATGTTACAGAAGTTACCTTGTAACTTCTGTAACCTTACATTGACATGGCCATCCTATTACAGTGATTCTGAAAAATTTACACCAAGTACGCTAATAGAGCTAACTAGCTCTATCTCTGAGCAGTGAAAAACAAGAATACCTTTTACAGAAATATTCGTACCTATGGAATAAAAAAATCACAGCCTTTGTTGTTGCTTTTTTTTCTGTCATTTTTATTTATCTCTAATTGGTCCACGTGCTTAATTCCTCGAAAACAGCATTGGCTTTAACAGAAAGATCAGCATCTGACGAATACAAAACAAATATACTGGTGCATCTGCATAAACAATAAATTTAACTTCTGAGGAAATATGGGCCATGGCATTTATTTATAAATTAAAGATCAAAGGCCCGAGAATACTACCCTAGGGTACTCCCGAGGTTGTTTCTGTCTGATACCATTTCATTCGATACAAAGTGATGCGTTTCTGAAAGATAACTTTTGAGTAGCATCAGGGGAAGCCCACGGATGCCATAGTGACTCAATTTATCAAAAAGAAATTTATGACTTATGCAATCAATGGTTTACGCGAAATCAACAAAAATTACAAGAACAAATTCTTTTCTTCAAACTTCTCCAATATATGTTCTTTCTGGTCTAGAAGAGCAAGTTCTGTTGACTGTTTTAGAAAACCATACTGAAATTTCGTTATCACGTACTTCTTACAGAAAAGATATAGCTGATTACAGATTATTTTCTCGAAACCTTGAGAAAACCCAGGCAATATCGATACTGCTTTGTAATTCAAAATGTCTATTTTACTTAAGACGTACTGGTGGGCTAGTTGGTTAGTCATGATGAAATATGGCAGCACACTTCGAAACAATGACATAACGCAGAATTAACAAGGAAGCGCTGTACTGCAGCTGTTGGCTTATTGCTGGATAAGCATGCATAAATACGTGTCCCAATGCATGCGTGAAGAATTTCAAAGAACGACATAGATTTTTGGACACTCTTATAAGGTAACAGCCATCATGCTGCATGCAACTTTATACGTCATAAGCCCTCACACTTCACAAAAAGAAAGCGAGTGAAACGCACCATTTGACATTGCCACGTTCAGAAACATTAAACTTTTTTTTTGTCAGATACAGCGTCTGAGGGGACACTGATGCACTTCCACTTGAAATCTCAGCTGCTTCTATAATTTCATGTGTTAGCTTGTTTCTTTCCCTGCACACCACTTTCGTATCTTTCAGTTCCAGCATGCAGCCGCACTTCCTATAATGGAAGGCAAGGTGACCAATGTCTTTTCTAGAGCAGTGGTATTTATGTTCTGTAAGCCTTGTGTTCAGACATCTACCTGTCTTGCCAACGTACACCTTATCACAAGTCAGCGGCATCAAATAAACAACCCGCCCCGTGCAGGTGACCTAAGGTTACTTGTGCTTGAATGCAGAGACATCTGTTGGTTTCTTCTGTGCGTTTACCTTTTTGCAGAGTGCTGATAGCACCACTGGCACTGAGAATACTACGTTGACACCAGCCTTTCAATCTATATTAAGAAGGTTGCGCAAAACGGTGTGCATGTAGGGAACGATCACTGGTCTTTCACCACGGGTGCATGCATCATGGTCAGAGGTTATGCGAGCGCTCCTGGAACACTTGAACAGAACTTCCGCTACTGAAGCAAGAAGGGCGGACGAATACCCTGAATTCTCAGGGCAGCATGCCTGGTTGAAGAGGCTATCGGCACATTGGTGTTTACAAGAGTTCATAAGCGCATTAGGAAAGCATGAGCATGCTATGAGCACTCTCTGCAAAAAAGTAAATGCACAAAAGAAACCAATAGACACCTGTGCAATCAAGCACAAGCAACCTTATGTCACCTGCACGGAGCAGGTTGTTTATTTGACACCGCTGACGTGTGATAAGGTGTATGTTGGCTAAGCAGGTAGATGTCTGAACACAAGGCTCATAGATCATAACTACAACTGCTATAGAAATGATACCGGTCACCTTGCCTTCCATTCTAGGGATAGCAACTGCGGGCCGGAACTGAAAGATACGAAAGTGGTGTGTAGGGAAAAGAAGCTGACACATGAAATTACAGAAGCAGCCAAGATTTTAAAGTGGAAGGAAAAGTGCATCATTGTCCCCTCAGTCACCTTATCTGACAAAGAAAAAAGGTTTTCATGTATCTGAAAGCAGCAATGTCAAATGGTGCGTTTCACTCGATTTCCTTCTCTCTTTTTTCTTTTTTTTGGCGAAGTATGAAGGCGTGTGAAGTATAAAGCTTCGTACAGCATGATGGCTGTTAGCTCACGAGTGTTAAAAAATCCGTGCCGTTCTCTTCTCTGAGGTGCTCCACGCATACGTTGGAACGCATATTTGTGTATGCTCATCCAGCAATAAACTGACAGTTGCAGTACAGCACTTGTGCTTGTTCATTCTGTCTTACGTCACTGTTTCGAAGTGCACTGCCATATTCCGTCTTTTTGGAGCACAGCTCTTAGGTGCCGTTCAAGCTTTGAGCGTCGGCATGCTTCGTCAGCGTAACGGAGCGAAAGCAGAACGCAGCAGGGAATGAAAGAAGGCAATAGCAAATAGAGGGTGAGGAGGAAAGCGGAGGAGGAGACTACAGTGAAAGCATGAAGCGAAAAGCAGTGGCAGAGAGCATGGTGCAAGGGTGAGGAGAAAAGCAGAGGACTGTGATAGCGAAGAGTGCGCAAGGAAGAAAGAGAAAGCCACCTTAAAGCACCACCAGATGGCGCTCCTTGGCAGTGGCGGCTAAAGCCCCTAAAAAAAAATAAAAAGTAGTGCCATCCTTTGAAAATTGCCGCCGTCCTCCTCCCCTGCGCTTTCCCTCAACACTCAGCCCTCCCACTGGCCTAACGCCATCGTGTGCTCCCGCATGCTTTTTCTTGCTTGTTTTTTAGTTCCGCCACCATCGCAGTGCCAAACATTGTAAGCAGCATACGCAGGCACCACGTTTTGCACCTTTGTGCTTTTGTAGCGTACTTCCGTGTTCGCAATGCCGTGTTGCTCTGCCTCAGGTTCAGCACAAGTGACAGGGACGGCAAGTGACTATTCTGTATTCCATCTGCCAAGCGAGATGCGGCACGGAGGAATGTACGGCTTCGTGATGAGCGAGCGATTCTTCGCCCATAACTAATCTCCTATGATGCCACTTGCTGTATGCGGCTTTGTTAGTTTTCCACTCTCCTAAGTGCTGTATGTTCGCGCTGCACTTATTTGCAACTTTCGCACCCGACTTCAAGTCGTCTTCAAACGTACATGCTTTTTGTCAACTCATTCGTACATACCCTGGCACTGTCTAGTGTTTGGCCTGAATGTATGCAAACGGTACCTTTTGCTTGTATCACCGTAGGTTACGAAGCAGGGACGGTACAAACAGATATGCTGATGACGCTCTCATCATTATAAGCCGTTATCGCTCTTTAGCGCCTTATCCATCCACATCGAATCGTTATGAACCGTGACTAAACGTACTTGGGTGGTGACACTGCCACATGGACAGTACCTCGAAAGCAATCTGCGATGCCGACAAAGGGTGCCGACTACTGATATAGCTTCGTACTTTGTGTTTTTGCCGCTTACTTAGCGTTGAAGAGAGACACGCAGAGAACACAAAGAGCGTCTACTATTTTAGCAGCACGTAGGGGGAGCCACGGTCGACAGAAGAGAGTGAACACCAGCGTAGGAGGAGGAGAGAGGAGATGGCACTACATTTATTTCATTTAGGGGCTTTAGTGGTGGTGCCGGCCGCCTGGGGGTAAAAAATAAAAGCCAGGAAGCTCACCTTAGAGCACAGGGTTCACCACAAGCATTTCCCAATAAAGATTACGGTTGCATAAGCAGCAGTTTCCGGGAAGCCGTAACTGTGTGGCCGCTCTATATAAAGCACCACGCGTCGCGGCTCTGCTAATCAGTGTGGTGATTGGTGTGATGCCTCAATATATTGCGAAATAAAAGCACGCATAGTGCTGCACTCAAATTTCACATTAGGGAGTACTGTAATCGTTGAATTTTTTTTTTTCTTTCTTATATAAGGTCACTACATGAGTTACTTGCATTTTGGATGGAAAAACACCTGTTGAAATACATAGGTTAAATATATATGTCAGCACCGGAGAAATTTTATTGATTGCGTATTTGACTGGCCTTACTTGCAGCCCATCAGCATCGCAGCTATGGCCATCTCAGAGCCTCAAGAAAACAGCACAAACTTCAAGTTCTACTGTTGCTTCTAAAAAGAATTTAAAAAAAATTAAATTATGGGGTTTTACGTGCCAAAACCACTTTCTGATTATGAGGCACGCCGTAGTGGGGGACTCCAGAAATTTGGATCACCTAGGGTTCTTTAACGTGCACCTAAATCTAAGTACACGGGTGTTTTCGCATTTCGCCCCCATCGAAATGCGGCCGCCGTGGCCGGGATTCGATCCCGCGACCTCGTGCTCAGCAGCCCAACACCATAGCCACTGAGCAACCATGGCGGGTACTCTAAAAAGAATGTGATTACATGATCATGATCTAAAGTTGTGTAGGATGTGCATGGCCCAGCGTCAAAATCTCTGTACACAAAATAGCCATAAAAGACAATTACCACTGACTAATACCCTGCCATTTAAGATTTCTGTCACTGGTTCCACTCTACCTCCGTCCCATGTTCCATCTGCAGACTCGCTGCAGAAAAGCAATGAACTAATCATTTGATAACACCCACTGCTATGAAGGGCTTCCACACAGCCAGCTATCAGGTTATGTAAAGAAATGAGCACAGAAAGAAACACAATCACTTAGCACCTGACATTAAAGCCTTGAATCCTCGATATGAACTACAATTGTACATTCCAGCCCATAGGACCACCATCTCAACCACAAAGTTCAATTGCAACAAACTAACATTTCATAATCTGTAGCAATCCCCTTTAGGCACTGCCACATTTGCAGGTTCAGTAGTTCATAGGCAAAATCAACTCGCTTCTTTAAGTTCTTGTGTACTTACACCACAGGTAAGAAATTCATGCTTACCAGAAAGGCGTAATGCTGAACTATTTTATTATACCAACCAGAAAGCTTTTTTTTTTATTTCTTTTTCTTTTTTCTAGGTACTGAGCTAAATTATCAAATGAACTGCATCCATTAATTTATGGCCATATCCACCTGCTGTTAAACAGTTACTCAGATCATGGTTACAGAATGACAAATTGCACTGCAGAAACATACGGACCGAAAAAGAGACAACAGGCAAGTGCTAATGAGTGCAACAGGAAAGTGCTACTGTCGCTTGTCTGCCTTTCTTTCAATCCATCTGTGTGTTTCTGCATTACAATTTGTCACGACATTAAATCAAAGCTCAAACAGACACAATTCTGAAGTTGTTACAGAACTTCAGTACACATTTTACATCCAATTTCTTCTCCAAAGCTTCAAGCAGAATGGACACCAGGTTTCTTACACACAAACATTTCATCAGTCATATCAGTCAGTTCAGCCTGAAGAGCAAAGGAGGACAGAAAATTTTATAGCATTTTATTTATTTACTTTATTCATCGATACCTAAAATGGGTACAGAAATTAGAGCCAACAGGATTCACAACAGTTTCATCCACATGTAAATATAGTAACTGCTATGATGCACAGGCTACTTATAGCTCAATTATCATCCATGCTTCTAGCTCACTCACACTGCATTTCAAGCCCACACAGGCATCACACAACATAATGAATGCGACTGAACTTACTGTGCTATCACATAAAAATCATCCATGGGCTCTTCAGGAGCAACAAGAACATCTGCTGTCTCGCACACTTCAGGCCTGCCAGCTGCCAGCTGCATTAAAAAAACAAAAGATGTTCATTTTAATAACCTTGCAACAAAACAAGGAAACAGAATGGAAGCTGCATTTTGCTTATGGACTCATCATCTTTACTTCCGTTTTATACAACATATATATAAATCACTAAGGAAAAGCTAGTGCAGAAAAATGAATTCTCTGTAATGCAAAAACTGATGAAATGAACACATGCCAGACACATGAGGCAGACCAACTGACTCAACTGCTGTTTAGTGTGTCAGCTGTTTAATATTCGCACATGGCAAAACATTTTTGCTAGCCACAATGAGGAATGTTTATTAGCTACTAAATAAATTGCATAAAAAAGGAATGAGGATTCACTGCTTAAGCAAACACAAAGGCAGGAGCTTCAATGAGGAAAGTAATCTCAACTGCCATGTGTTTCAACAAACAAAAAAACACTCATGCTGTCATTAAGTTGGTGTCAGTAGAAGACCACGGCAATGATGTCTGCAGTCACAGTACAGAACGGTTGTTAAAGAAACTAATAGTTACAGCATATTTTTTCTGTAATGCATTTTAGAAGACAAATGGATGCAATTTCTAAAAATTATACTTGAATAATAAGCCATAACGCAAATACTCTGCTCATCACAAATTCTACAGAAGAAAGTTCTACAATCTTACCAAATCTATTACGAGCATAGCGCGATCAAAATGATCAAACTATGCAAAGCTGCAGAAATCATAATCCTGCAAACAATAATGGAAAGTCAAAGCCAGAAAGAGCCCACACCCTGAAGATTTTGATGCAACAATGTCCTTAAGTGGGGAGACATGGACCTTGGAAACAAAAATATCAAAAAAAAATTGTCTTTTTTGTTATTTTTCTAATCCATGTCACCTGCTGAAAAAGAAAAAAACTAGCTTAACACAATGTCTCGTTGAGGAAAAAAACTTTTTATCCTCTGAAATGTTCAGTTTCACCAATGAAAGTGCTGAAAATGACCCATTTTGCCGTTCACCATTACAAATTCGCTTATCAAGGCCAGGCATATTGGTGTTCTTTGAAGGAGTACCTCTCTGGCTTGCTTTCCTGCCAGAAAAACACTTGCTTTTCTTCCAAATTTTCTGCATCAAGGAGAATCAAATGTTTTTCTTGCATGGTGGTTAGTTTTTTCACTTTTCTAAAGCAACTTTCTTTTTGGTCAGCAATTATTTTATAGGTGTAGTTACTCCCTTAATCATTCCGATTTTAATAACCTTGTTTTTTTTATTATTGTTTTTTTTTTTAATCTGGCAGCTAGGCTTCTGAGGAGTACCATAAGTCTATAATGCCATGTTACTGCACCCTGAAATGTTTTGGAAGTTGAATTAAAAAAAAAAAAGAATTCATCTCAGGTTGCAACTTCGAACTTTTGTAACTTTGGACAGATAGAGGCAGAAACAAGTAACAATGCTTATTGCACTCATTCAGTATTCAGGAATATATTCAGATAACTTTTAGCTTGCTTACTGTAAAAAATATTTTGGCAGTCACCTCAAACATTTGGAACAGGAAAAATTGTATATTTTCTTCATTATGCAGAGAAAGAATAGCCAGGGTGTCGAAACAAAATGTTCTTCTGGATTTAGTTTTGTTCCACTGAAAAATGTTCCGTTCCGTTTCTGCTCCGGAACCAAAAAAAAGAAATTATCCATAATGATTCATAACGGTTTTAGTTTGCATGCAAACACTTTCGAAGCAAAGTAATAATAAAAACATAATGTTTATTTTTCTCAATAAGTACCTTATGAATCCCGAGACAATGCTCAGTGCCATGAGGCATGGCACTGAGCATGATCTCAGAAGCAGCATGCCATCGAATGTACTTGTAGAAATGCGAGACTGCTGTTTGATAAAATGAACTTAAACATAAATGAACGATAAAGCTTTGGTAACAAAGCGTTATACCTGTAGAAAACAAAACAATAAGCTCTTCAGTGTGCAAGCCCTGGATTTCGCTATGATGCCGATCTGCTAGTGCACCGAGCGGCAGGCTTAGATTAGTGGAGTGCTTGACCAGCTATCGCTCGCACTATCTCTACCCAAGATGCACGCTATTTTGACGGTGCCTGGCGTCGGTTGTTCTGGATTGCAGACCTCCCCCTTGAACCCAAAACCGATCAAAAATATTTCGGTTTCACTCCAAAACAATATAATAAATAACGTTTCAGTTACATTTTTGTTCCGGTCAAAAATATCGTTTTCATTTTGTTTCGTTCCGACACAATTAAAACAGCTGCATATCTGCAACTACTAGCACATTAAATTACCTATTACCTCTAAATGTCATTCCTCTAGTAGAAATAGCAATAAAAAGTTTGCTCAAGACCCAGGTCACCCCTTAAAGGGACACTAAAGGAAAATACTGTTAAGATGAGCTAGACTGAATGCTTAGGCTTCTCAATAACGAAGTTGTCATTCACAGTGAGAACAGAGCTTTTGTAAGTAAGAAAATGATGCAAATGAAAAGTCTGAGTGACGCCACCTATATTGAACTAGAGTACCTCTCGTGTGATGTCAGCATTGGCCGATTCACGGAGAGCGGCAAAGTGGCAGGTCACGTAAAGATTACATCAACTCATTCGTTTTGGCATGGGTAATTCAAATTAAGCAGCAGCAGTGGTACCTTTGGTGGGAATTTTATACCTAACGAAGTCATATATTTGCATACAGGAAACAATGATAGACTTCTGGATGAATAATCTAGCAATCTAACTCGGCTTAATATTTTCCTTCAGAGTCCCTTTAAGCATACGTCTTCCCTAGCATGCAGCAACCTACCCGAGCAGAATCCCTTTATTGGTAGAATACACTTGACAAACACTGACCTGTTGCTTTAGAGATTCATTTTCTTCTTGCAAGAACTGCATCTTGTTCATGTCTTCATCATAGCTCAGGAGTGTTGGCAATGCTAAGCATATACATATATATAAAAAAGGAAATCAATGTGATTATACAAAAAGTTTCTCTATGCAAATATTATTCAGCTTAAGCGAAATCTAGGGCAGTGTTCTAGATTGATCAATTTTGGGTATGGTATCGCTTTCAATGCATGCCGATTGGATAAACGAGCAGCCTGTCGATTCAATACTACTTCATGCCAGAAACCACGTCACAAATGTTAAAGGGTCCCCAAAGTGATCAATCAAAAATGTAGCCCCAGGTATCCATTCCAATGACATGGCATAAGAATGAGTGTACAAAATTAATATTACTATGCAGTCTTAATTGAACTGTGCATATTAATGCTTTTCTATGTATATTGTACTTCAAACTTTTTTGATCTCCTACAATAGTGGTAGGCCAAAATAATTTTGGTGACAGAGTTTTAAAATGCTTACAAAAGCAGTTAGCACAATGAAGCAGCAGCATGTGCAGCACTCAAGTGGTGTCCTTACTTATTTAGCCTATGGATTTTGAAGTAAAGGGAAATCTTGCAACAAAACCCAGGTTTACAAATATTCACAACTAGTTAGCATGAAATAAAACAAGTATAATAAAGTGATAAACAGTGGGCAAACAAGAGAAGCCTCAGGCTGAAACCAATGTTTCAACAAGGAGTCTTGTCTTCATCTGCATAATAAAGTAATGAAGTATATAATAATTTACAGACAATTATCAATTTACTTATAACTTATTCACATTATTACTTTATTATGTATCATAAGTAATATTAATGGGACCCTGAAACGATTTTGACAATTTTGTACAAACGTTGTGAATCGTTAGAGTAGGTCCTTCTGATCATTAATTGATGCATCTAAGTGCTCTGCATGTAATTTATTATGAAGTTTTAAAAATCTACATCGCTGCCGATCGCAGCATACCGCTCGGACGAATTTTCAGCCGTCCCTAACTATTTGACGTAAGTTGCCCTAATGACGCCAGTAGGGCAAGCTATCCGATTGGCTGACGAGTTGAGGAGAAAATTCATGACCATGGAGGAGGGTAACTTGTAGTCGTCCGTAACTTTCTTAACATGAGACGCTTCACACAAATTGTGGTGCAAAAGATTAACTTTAGCTGTACCCTGCACGTCTACAAAATTTGTCCGAACCGTTTCGGGGGCCCTTAAAGTAGGCAACATCGAATATTTGTCAAGTTCCTGCAGCCTTAGGAATTTGTCCGTTTCCCGTAATCCGAAGTGGAACTACAAAGTAGACATAACTCTACATTTCTGTTAGAGGCATCATAAACAGAAAAAAATTTGTGTAAGCAAATTACACAAAACCGTTAACAGTACACTCACCCATGCTTTGATATACAACACTCAGGAAGTTTCTTAAGGAGATTATCATCATTTCTTGCCACTGGCGCGTGAAGTAGACTTGAAAATTTGGGTTGTCTTCCACACACTTCAAAAATGGGAGTGCTGAAAAAAAAAATAGAGCAATGGCTAAAATATTTTAATATAACAAGATTTACTATGGCTGCCAAATGTAATACAACAGCGTTTTGCTCTCCACCTGTGCTCCCACTAAATTATGTTATGAGTAATGTTCAAGCACATTAGACCAGAAAACTGCCAAGACAGACATGGGTACCTATTTATTGTCTCGCACCAACAATGCACACCTATCACTTTGCACACACCTATGGTATTCTGTGCCTTCACGTTGGGCTGCATTATTACATGGCATAGCACTTCAGGGCTCTCAGCAATATTACCATAACTTAGCACTTTATAGCCCTTTAGAATTTTGCCTTAACTTCCAAGGTGCACTTCTGACGAATATGCCACAGGTTGAACCGAAAAAGTTATTAAGCAGAGCACTCAAGAGAACTTCTTGCCACAGAAATGCAGCTAGGATAATCTGCAAAACTTCCTGCATCAACATAATGTGCAAAAATGTTGAATCGTGACATGCTCGGCTCTCTAGTGGCGTCTCGACTTGATAAAAATGGCAGGGACAGGTACAAATTGTCTGTGTCTTCATGTGTCGTTCTTCACTTGTCCCAGTCTCTCGCGCTGTTCTTATTTTCACATGAACTACAACATTCCCAAGCCTTCATCCTTCATTGAAGATTCAGCACAAGCAAAGACAGGAACCTCAACCAACTATCCAGCGATTTGGCCTGTTTGGAACATAACCAATCAAAGCAAAGGCACTCAATAGAGCAAATGCTTAATTTCACTCTTCTTTGTAAGAGTGAACAAGGAGACAAGCTTTGCTAACTGTAGCATAAAAAAAAGAAACGCCTTTGAATTACAGTGTGCATAAGTACTTGCAGTAATAAAGCAGAAATCCAAGCCAAGTTAAAAAGTTCATACTGAAAAGAAAGAGTGCAAGGCTCACCGAGACAACTGTAAATGAGAGACAGATGACAGGCCAGAATTTACAGCTTATTCTGCAGCCCTCAGAGGCCGCAAATGCAATTCTCACTTAATGCACAGAAGTCATGGCTGCGACACTAACTACTATAAACTGAGGCCAGAATTGCACACATACTGCAAACACTTTTGGAATTAATTTTAGAGATAAGAATAAAAGAGCAGGCTTGGAATTTTCAACTCGGTGGAAGGAAGCAGATCAGTATTGCTGCTCAGGTAATATAGCCTGAGCAGTAGTTCAAAGTCCAAGTAAGTATCCACCTTTGTTGAAATGCAGTGTCTAAGTTCTTGCAATCACCGTAACACAACAGCTCATCTCAAGAATGCATTGCTGAATATTCCATAGTATGCAAGAAGAGGCTACACACCAAACCACTCTTTCCATTCAGCCTGGAAATGTAATTCAGGAGCCATTTTATCGAAGAACTCCGTAAGCTTGTCTTGCCGGCTGTTGGTGACACATGCAACAACATACATGCGCAGCAGGGCCATCTCCAACTTCCGCACAGTGGGAATAAAAGACTGCTCAAGTCGTCGAAAAATGTGGCTGTCTAAGTGGCTCCAGGTGTCTCGCAGACCTACCAAGTCCATGGATTCTATGCAGGCGCTCAAGTGTTCCACTACGCGATCAGGCTGCAAAGAACAAACACACACTGCATGTGCCAGTCCCAAGCATATCTGGGACACATAAGGAATGGTTTGAAGAACACTGAGGAAGAGTACATGTTTAAGAAAATGCTACAAAGTCTACTGGTCTTACAGCTGATCAATACTGCTACTTGTTTATACAAATAGCTTCTGCCATTCCTGGAATGAGTGTAGTAAAACAAGTACCTTGAGACCGTAACAAAACAAAAACCTTCCTGCAAAGAAATTTATGCACAAGGCTTTCCGCAGAAGTATAGAATATACAAAGTAAAAACAATCCAATTTGCCATCAAATGAATTCTACTAACTTCGGAAGTTAGACTGTACAACAACAGATTAATTAATGACAAATTGGTTAAGGCTTACACCATAATACTGCTGTAGCCAGCTACCAGAGTACAAATCGGGCTGTGAGGTGCAGCGAAATTTCAACGTAGTACAAGAAATCCATCACCCCTCATAAATATCTATTGCTGACCATGACAGTTGATAATTGTAGCGGTTCAATTTAGATACTTTGCCAATAAAAACAGGAATTCAAATTGGACTCAAGGTTGCTTTATTGGCATATGTTATACCACCCATGATAGCATTTAAGCTCACTGCCACAGCACCACCAGTGTGGATCACTGCCCAAAGACAAGGAGTGCTATGCTTGCAAATAGACAATACAAAATATATACCATACCAATGTGAATGGAAACAGAATGACATGACCTCCGATGCTTAAGAACAATGCAGCTTCAATTAAATGCCAGAAAATACATAATATACCCCAGCCCACCATGCAGCAGTACAGAATCCAAGCTGTAATGCTACACAATACTATGGTTGAAATAGTAATAGTCGGCACGGGTACACAAAACAAGCTGGTCATACAGCTGGTAGCAAATCGGAAGTCACATGAAATGTATTTTTTAACATACACATAGTAGCAGCATCTAAAAGCATGTACTTGTGCTTATAAAATGTGCCACACCCATTCCACAAGCACATACGAGCTATATTTTTCACAATTACAGTTACCAATGCAACAGCTCTGGCAGGCCACTTATCCTGCTGCAAGATGCAAAACATTATTACCTTAGTGCAACTGCAACCACACACACAAAGTTGCACTTCTGTGCATACACACTGGCCCAACTAAGATAACTGTACCATGTCATCAGAAATGCAACATGTTCTATCCAATTTTCTTGTATATGACAACCTTCTATGAAGGAGCGGTGTCAAAACTGCCTATGCATACTCAATATCTTGGAACATAAAATTACCACAAACGTGAAAGTAATGGAGAAACAAGAAACGGGGCTTTTTTGTCTTCTGTATATTTATTACAAAACTGTAGACCTCAGTAGAGAAACTTCCAAGTGCAGATCACTCCAGCTCAACAAGCAGCTGGCCCTCATCAACAGTCTGGCCTGGCTTGACAAACACACCTTTGATTTTGCCCATGGCAGCAGACACCAAGCTATTTTGCATCTTCATTGCTTCGATGACACACACTTCTTGTTGTTCAGCCACCATATCCCCAACTTTGACAGTCACGTGTTTAACCACACCAGGCATTGGTGCCTCCACAATCTTGCTTGTATCTGCCTTTGGCTTCTCAGGCATCATGCTCAGAAAATTGGCCGCCTCTTGCATAAGCACCTTTGCACTCAACGATGTGCCCTCAAAGGAAATCTTGAAGTTTCCCGAGTAGTCACGCTGAAGAAGCTGCAAGGTGTACTCATCACCACAAACGACAGCTTTGACAAGAGGAAGGGAAAGGTTAGCAGGCAAAATGACAGTGAACTTGCCATCCTTAACCTGAACAGAGTAGGTGCTGTTGCCTTCATGGCTGAGAGTTACAGAGGTCTTTTTGCCATCTACAATTACTTCGACATGCCAGCGAGCAAATGTCTCTTCAGTTGCCACCTTATGTCCATTTACAAACTCACGAGCATGTAGTTCATCCTGTAAAAATATAGCTGCTGCCAAGCAAGAAAAGTGAGTGTACTCTTTTTCAGACAATTCTTTGCCCTTGAAACCATCCGGATAAATCCGTGGCAGGAACCCAGTGTCAATATCACCTTTGATAAAATGAGGCTCTGAAAGAACTGCCCTCAGCAAGCTTATATTATGAGTGACACCTCGGATGACATAAGCATCCAATGCCTTCAGCATTGTGAGCCTTGCAGCCTCTCTGTTGTCCCCGTATGTAACCAATTTACAGATCATCGGATCATAGTAAATGCTTATTTCACTGCCTTCAACAATGCCACTGTCGCAGCGCACATTCGGAATGTGGTCTGGCTCAATGTACTGGTAGAGTCGCCCTATTGAGGGCAGGCCAAAATGCTTGAAAGGATCTTCTGCATAAACTCGGCACTCGAATGACCAGCCCCGAAGAGGAATGTCCTTTTGAGAAATGCGAAGTGGGTGGCCCTTGGCAACTCTGATCATCTGATGCACAATGTCCACGCCTGTCACACACTCCGTAATAGGGTGCTCCACCTGAAGACGAGTGTTCATTTCAAGAAAATAGAAGTTCTTCTTTGAATCTACCAGAAACTCGACTGTACCTGCAGAATCGTATCCCACAGCCAGCGCCAGTGACACCGCTTGCTCACCCATGGCCTTGCGTGTCTCGGGGTCCAAGAACGTACTCGGACACTCTTCGATAACCTTTTGGTTCCTTCGTTGGATGGAACATTCTCGTTCATTCAGGTACACAGCGTTCCCGTGCTTGTCACACATCAACTGCACCTCAATGTGGCGCGGCTTGTCGATGAACTTTTCCACCAGCAGTCTGTCATCCCCAAAACTTGACTTCGCTTCCTCAGAAGAGAAGCGAAATCCGTCCATAGCCTCCTTGTCATTCCAGGCGATACGCATACCTTTGCCACCACCGCCAGCTGATGCCTTAATCATGACTGGATAGCCAATACTTTGCGCTATTTTCACGCACTCCTCCGGCGTCTTCACAACGCCGTCAAATCCAGGGATACAATTCACTTTAGCGGCATTTGCTATGCGCTTGCTTTCAATCTTGTCGCCCATCATGTGAATGGCTTTGGAATTGGGGCCAATGAATGTGACGCCAACCTCAGTAAGCTGTGCGGCAAAGTCCATGTTTTCGGACAGAAAACCATATCCAGGATGAACTGCATCGACTCCGGACCTCTTGACAGCGTCAAGTACAGCGTCAACACGCAGGTAGCTCTGACTGGTCGGTGCAGGCCCAATGCAGTACGCTTCGTCGGCGAGCTTCACATGCAAGTTACGTGAATCTACGTCGCTGTGCACGGCCACCGTCTTAATGCCCATCAGCTTACAAGTGCGAATAACTCGGCAGGCTATCTCGCCCCGGTTAGCGATGAGGATTTTCTTGAACTTATCCTCTTTTGGGTCTATCGGATCCGTCGTGTAAATGGACGTCCATGACTGATTTCTCACCAAAGGCGCGCAAAAACGCAGTCTGTGCCTCGAAACCAACGACAGCAAATTTGGCGTAACACAGCAAGGAGCCATATTGCCGTCTACAGCTTCGCTGAGGAACTACGCGAGCCTGGCCGAGCATGCAGCCTCACAACAAACCGGATTAGCTAACCGCGCATGCGCGTCAGCGTGGCAACAACTGCACGAACATGAGACATGAAAACGCCCCCATATGTTCCCGCTTTTTAGCACCTCTTAAGTTTTCAATAACGCTTTTCGAAGTGCACCACAACTGGCCAACGTGACGGCACGGCTAATTCACGACCATGTGTCCCCGTGAAAACAACTGAGACCGGTATCGAAGGCTTAACGCATGCAGAACAGTTACTTACTCGGAAACCTTTGTCTTTGTCTGCCTTCACTTCGGAGTCAAATGCTTTAAGGGATGCAAAAAAACCACGATAGCGCAAATAATCCCGGACTAAGTCATCTGCGAATTGTGACGCCGCCATAGCAGAACACACACAAGCATAGGACAACGCACGACTGCTGGGTACAACGCGAAATGCAGTGCGTGTACTGGCTGTGCGTCGACATATGAACAGTCTACAGTTACGCGGCGACACGTGAGTTCATGAAAGGCGAACTGAGTTTCCGAACGCACACAATACGCCCCAGACAAGGCAATCGATATTTGTACTCCGGAGAAATATATTCCTCCCTACTCACGTTACGTTTCTCTTTCCTTTATTCTAAAAGTAGCATGTACGCAGCGTAATCACTACGATAGGGTGCGCGTCCACCTAGAAGAGATAATTAATTTGTTATTGTTTTTTCTACGTCAAAATTAATGCGTTGAGCGACATAACTTGTAGAGATAACGCAGTTTGCGAAAATTTAGTTTTGTCACTGCTCAACAGAGGACGTGAAAGGCGCGCTAACGTTATGATTATTTTGTTTGGTGTTGCGGTTGTGCGCGTGCTACCAGCGTTATGAATTGCAACTGTTGCAATGTTATATGTCATTCCGATCTCTTGCAATGTTTGGTTTTAGAACAAATATTTGTTTGAGTGACTTGTGGGCTGCCCCGGCACATTCACTTAAGCCGATAAAGCAAAAGTATAGTACCTAGAAGCTTCCTGCTCCAAAGGCGTAACAAGCATACGTACTAGAGTTTACAATAAGTACAAATGTGCGCACCTACTAAAATAAAAAATAATAATAAAAAGAAGGAAAAAAAAAATAAACGATAAGCTACAGCACGCAACATTATCTTGTGGAAAAACCAGTGGTAATCGGAAAGTTCTCGTTTTCACAAGATTTTAGCAAGACTGTCAGTCTCCACTCTATGGTCTCCACAACATGGCGCCACAAGCTCCACACGCTTAAGGTTGCTGAGGGACTTTACACACGCTCAAATCTCCAAGCGCATTTCGTCCACCTCGCGGCATTGTTTGCATGCACAAGTTTCCAAACTCCTCGCCTCGCCTATGCGCCCTTTAATAACAACTTCTCTCTACCTTGCGGGTTTCCGCAACGCGCAGCAAGCGGGCCGCTGCTGTTCCCACCACCGAAGCGCTGCCGTCGACCTTGGCGCCAAGCATGCCAGCGTCGTCTGCTGTAGCCTGGCGCGGTTATGGTTGTTTGTCGCGGCGCTGGGCATTAGTGCTCGGTGAATAAAGCAGCCGTCTTGCTCAACATCTTTTTACTCTCTTATATCCGAAGAACCTAACTGGGAGGATAGGTATACGAGCTGTCTCTTGTTGAAGTCTGAATAAATACGGTGTGTCCTGTAAGTGTTCTCGTTTTAAGTGAAAGCCGTTTCCGGAAGAGATCTTCGACGCGCCGCGCATGAATTGTGTGATGCGGATAAACACTTCACCTTGCCATGACATGACGTAGTGAAATTTGGGCGGCGTTTATAGCAGCGTAGTTACACACGACTGCGCACCGAAAGCGTTACACCATCGATATCCACACGCGAAAGAGCTTCAGTGCAGTTCAAGAGCTCCAAGCTTGCATATTTGTCATGTACGTCCGTTTACAGATGTCGATATGAATGCAGCATTTTGTCAACTTACATGGTCGCCTATAAGCAGCAATTTCTGTTCAAAACACGACATTGATCTAAAGGAAGGAACGCTCACTCGAGCCGAACTGTTGTGCTGTTCAGGCGTCAGCCAGCTATATCCAAGTGGAGGAGTTTTGCTTTTTGTTGTCGAAATTTGAAGGCTGATACATGTGCCAGATCTTCTTGTTGCACTCACCTATCGCAAAATACGGTAAACATTAACCCGTGATAGTAATGTGCGTCAAATATTTTATATGTCACGTTAATGTTCTTTCTTTCTCTCTGATGTTATTTAAGCTAAGTATAATATTCCGAAGGAGGTGACTCTTGCGGATATTTTCCGGACAGGCCACAATGTACAACGCAAAGGGCCTCGACCGCCGGCCACGTGCACGAGGACAAGGCACACACAGTGAAAAAATAAAATCGGCGACCAGCACAAGAAGCAGATCAAACATCCGCAGCCAGCGTGCACACGTCAGCAGAGCAGCGCCGCTCACTTGACACAAAGCTCGACTGCAGCGCCCTCACAACCCCTAGAACAAGTCACGCCAGGTTTGAGAGGAGAAGTTGTAGAACTGAAAAAGTATCCAAAGGTTGGTGCAAGCCGCTAACGTGCGAGGCGCGGCGCTCGTGCGCTGTCAGGCGGTTTTTTTTCGTGGTAGTCATCTGGCCACCCTGTTGTACAGGAAGTGATGTCTAAAGCGGCTGTGATGTCAAGATGCACGAATACGCCTGGTGGCGCCGTTGGCGACGCGACTCGCGAGTGTTTTCCTAATAATGGCAGGGATGTCGGTGATGTCTTCGTGAAGTGGTGAGGTGTCTCGACTGTTGCGAGGCGCGATGTGGGTACGGTTGAAGGCATCCTGGAACAATAAGTTCGTCGTGCTTTTGACGGTGTTGGACTTTGCCGTATGTGCTGTGCCGGCTGAGAAAACGGCAGGTGAGCCACTGTGCTTTTTCATCACTCTTCTCCGCGCACCGTTGAGAGCATCGCTACGAGCCCCGATCGACAAGAATGTTCGGACATTTGAAACGTCTAAGTACTTATCATTGTTGCACTTGCTTGTGCAGCAACGGTAGTGGTATAGCATAGCTGCGCTGGGGAAAAAGAAAACTTTGTTTCGCTTTTTATTCATAAGTAACGTGCTTTTACCATGTAACTCCAATACCAAGAAAGAGCGGTCCCTCTTCCCAGCTGCTAACCATCCTCACTGTCAAATGAACCCTTGTCCATTGGTCGCTTGGAAGCAGCTGCTTTTTGTATTCGTTTTTAGTATGCCTTGTTATTATTGCCTACTTAAGCTGCTGCGAAACTACAACCTGTGTGACCATGACTCCACTGAATGTTGCGTTATGATGATATGTAAAGTATAACGTGTGCATGTTTGAAAGCGAAAACTGAAGCTCCCATATCACTTGCCATGGTGAAGTGAAGTGAATGGAACGATAATTTTCCGTCGGGAACCTCCTTCGTGACATCATAGCTTGAGTGGGGTACTTTGCAGAATGTAATTCCATATTGCGCAAATACCCTTACTTGATGTAGCTAAAAGCCTTGCAACGTAAGTAGATAAATAGGCGTTACGTACGTTATAACATTGAAATTTGCTGTTAAAAGTATTTCGTTGCCGTGTCTTGTAGACAGTATCTAAATGAAATGTAGAACAAATATCCGCGCATACAGTGCTAGTACGGCTTCGCATTCCTTTTCTTTTGCGCAACGCGGTTCTTGTGCAAACTTGAGGGGCTTGTGATGCGAAGATACCCCCTGATGTGTTCACATTCTACCAGCGTACATTATTTGGCAAAACTAAGGTGCATGTTATGTGTGGCCACCACTTTCTAACATTGCCGGTATGCGCAGCCAGCCGCCAGCGATGACAAGGTGTGCGGTAACTGGAAAATCTGTCGATTGTTTCGTCGCGGCACCTTTTGTATCGCGAGATTTATTGTGCGCGCACGGAACGGAGAAAAAAAGGGAAAGCCGATGGCAACTCTATTATCGACGGCGTCTGTCATGCGTGGCACGACGGAGTGATGCTCCGGGAGGACTTCCCTTGTTCTCCGTTCCGTTGCAGAGCGCGCATCATGATGCTTCGTGTCCGTGTCGCGGCTCGTTCGCTCGGCTCCTCTCTGGGCCAACGCGGCCTGCGACAGGAAACGCGCGCGTGCGTGATAACCATGCGTGCGCGTTCGACCGTGCCGCGCGGGGTAGCGCCCCTGGTCTTCCAGGTGAACGTGACTCATCATCCGGACGGTGGCCGCTGCCCCCTGACGACCGGCTGTGTGCGCATTTGACGCATCACTCAGCCTCTCGTCTGGCACGGCGGCGGCTGGCTCTCGCGTGCCCCGGGGCTTTTTATTTCGTGACTTGCCTACTGAACCGACTGAACCACCACCAAAAGCGCGTTACATAGTTGAGCGATGACGAAGAAGTCGTGGGTGGCGGGGTATGATTAGGCAGGATCGAAATGTCACGTGCTGTCGTTACCTGTCGCGGACACGACCGGGATATCTAGACATTTGCCGAGTCTCATTGTTATTCCTTTATGTACTACTTCAAAACTGTTGCTGCGTTAATCATCCTGCGGACTTCCCGACTTGGATACTGTCTTGGCGCTTCTTGCGGTTTGGTTTTTCTCCGCAGACAGAACACCATGCGAGCATTGCGGTCATTTTGGTCACATTGAAGTCTCGGAAGGTGATCTATTTTGCCTTTTGTATCGGGTTGGTGGACGAGAAAATCCACATCCTTAAAGAAATCGCAAGGGAAAAGGTATCAACGGTCAGTTTCATGCCCGCTTCACCATCGTGCGGCCCGCGGGAGCGCCACAATGATTCCAGGCTTCTCTTCGTGACTTCCACAGCGTCCCGGTGTGAATGCCGTTTTCTGAAATGAAGAGGCGCGTCGAAATAGCTTCCATTTCGGAGTGTACTCTTAGTGTAACCTATCCCTCTGCGACAAAGCACGCCACGGCTGTAGTAATTCCCCAGAATAATGCGAACCCTGCAACGTGAACGAGGGTTCATTGGTCCAAAGAAGTTGTTCCTGTCTCCCGCTCTTTCTCCCTCCCTCCCCCTTCTTTTTATTTCTCCAATTATTAGTAAAAATAATTATGCTTTATTTTCCATGGAACATGTGTTTGCATACTCTGCGCGGGCCAAGCGTAGTGTGTACGCTGAGAATGCGTGATTAGGTGGACTAGGCGATTAGACAAGGGCGCACCTGACCCCCCCCCCCCCCCTTCATTCAAAAGTTAGAAGTTGCACTGTCGCCTGCACACTGTCAAATAAGATAGAACAGCCGAGGCCACTAATATTTCTTACAGCGAAGCTGTATATAGCGCGCCGGTTCGTCCATCCATCCGTCCGTCTGTCGCCTGTACGCCGAAAACTCCGGCGCAACCCCATGCGCATGCGCGAAAAAAAAAAAAAAAGGTGCGCTATTGGCTGCGCCAGTAGTGACGTCGTTGCTCTCCGTCACAGCTGAGCGCGCGCAGCAGCTTCTGCCCTCCGCGACGGACCTCCCGAGGTCCTCCGAGCTGTGATACAACGGGCTCGAAACACCGCCGGAATCATCCTAGGGACCCTGGACTGAGGGTTTCTCCCACACTGCTCTCGCCATTCAAATATTATTAATAAAGATGTTTTACTCTCTCCGGCTTCGAAAGGGGTTGGCCACAATTCTTACGTAGTCCTGAGGAGCAGGCAGCTTTCGATCAGCAACGCCGCGAGCAGAACAGGGAACGAGCTCGTCTACGCTGTGCCGATGCTGCAGCCCCGGCAGAAGATGTCCCCTGCTTCTGCAGTGAGGATTGTGTTTCGTCCTTTGCAGCGACATCAGTTGCACTTTATGTTAAAAGGATGATCGTACCTTGGCCTATTTGTCGAAATTGCTAGTTCCTTGGAGCCGTGTAACAATCTTTGCAAGCACAAAAACAGCGCTGCTATTTGCAACGTAAGGGCAGCTCCGAATAAAGCAAAATCTGCCGGTTCCTAATGGTTCACAATGTATCATTGATAATCAGATATCTTACTTATAGAAATAGCTGGCACTGGCGCATTTTCAGCCCCTTTTTCAATGCATTGGTAATCCGCAATGCTCCAATATATATATAAGGAGAGGAAAGGGCAGAGAGAGCTTGTGACTTGCCCCTCCCTCCCCCCCCTTGAGCACTAGTTGGTATGCCACTGACCGTGCGTTGGTTTACCCGAATTATTCAAATATGCAGGCGTGTTGAGCTGTTGCGCAGACCTCCACGGTGAATTTAGAGCGGCGTTCTAGTAGAGCGTTTCGCACTTCCCCCGAGTATGTTGCGGAGACATCCACTCCCGTTTGCGAACTTCTGAGCTAAAGTGAAATTCTATGTTTTAGGCGGAAGCTCAGGCGCAACACTGAAAGTAACGAATAAGAACATTATTAATAAAGATCTTCAGAGAGCCGTATATAGGGATCCGTCTGTAGCTGGAAACCGTTTCTTGACTGGCGTATGCGGACGTTCTGGACCGGGTCGACGCGGTTTAAAGCTCTCGGTGCTGAAATCTGCAGAGCAGTCATCTTAGTTGTTACTGCTGTTACTTTCTTCGTGATTCTCTCTTCGTGCTTAGGTTCGTGGTACCACGTTTCTGAAAGACAGTGCTACGCGGCGAAAGGGCTTGAACAATGACTACGGCTCAGCTAGATACATGCTTTTATAGTATTGGCGCCAGGCGGGAAAGCAAGAATGAAAAAAGAATGTAAAGCTGTGTGTCACGTCGATTTAGAGATTACATACTCAATGTTAACGGACGCTGGTGTACAAAATAGTTTGGGTCCTGCGTATGCGCAGCGCTGCCGTCTCTTACTTTCAGGTAAGCCGTCATTCACGAGGGACTTATAAAGCGCGGATATATATATATATATATATATATATATATATATATATATATATATATATATATATAGACACACACACTTCAGATGTGACTACTATTCGTAGCCGCATAATTAAAAGCAGTTTTGACCTGCGTTGTGGAATCGTGCTTGGGCTATACGTATTTTTCCAAATATTCTCAGAAGTGTGATTTGTATTCAATAAGCCTTATCTATTTCTTTTTCGTTTCTCGAGATCGCTTTTTTCTTTTTCGTTTCTCGGTTCCATGCGTGAACGCGAGGTGCTCTGTCATTTCACATGCCGTGCTATTCATGAACGTAACGCCCTAAACGTCAAGCCCGCGTGGTGACATTGTCACTGTGCTGACGCAGATCGCCATTTTGAACTGTAGCAAGTTTGCAGAAAAAGATCACATGTGTCAGCGGGTTATGATAAGCTGCTGAGGCAGTCGAGCCCGGATATATCGAATTATCGAACTAGCATAATTAATGGACGGTTCGATACATTAAAATAAGTCATTTGAACGTTTAACTGATACCTCGTCCCCCGTCACGAGGATTCGATGATTAACTAGTTGCATGCAGTGTTGTGCACAGATGCTGTCGTGCACGCGGTGCCTTTTAGTGGCGCAAAGCATGCAGATCACCGCCCTGCTCGTGTGTCCTTGATTGGTAGAATGAACATCGAGACGGAAAGAAGCCGTCGTTAAATGTGAATCAACTCCTCTTGTGTTGCAGATAGTTATCGCATTCATTTCGTATTTGAGAACGACACTCATCGATGCAGAAATTATTTAGCCAGGCCTCATGTAGTACGTTAATAAGACCTACCACGCAGTGTTTCTGATGTAAACCTCAGCGCGAGAGAAATTGTCGCAGATAATCGGGACCCTTCCCATATACATGATGGTTTCGAGGGCATATTTCCGCTGTTCGATGTAAACAATTGGAGTTATGCGGGCAAGAAAAAGTTCTGTTCGGAACAATGCAGTGCTCTCATAAGAGTTCTTTTTAGAGGATTATTTGTAACTTGGGCACCACTTGTCGAATTACTAAAGAGCGTTCACGTAGAGGCTTGTTTGCGATGGTATAATGGCATCGCGCGTGGAAAGGACAATCTCGCCGTCTGTGTTGTTACTAGGGGCTGTTAGTGCACGAGACGGTAACAGACAACGCAAAGAGAGGGAACGCGAAGAAGGCGTTTCTTTGTGCATGTCTGTTTCCCGGCTGTCTGATGCAGTAAGTATCAATCCCTATCAGGGAACCAACTAGGCCCGCAAGATGTGCTGCTCAACTTTGACGTTACCGCGTAGACCACTGGGCAACATTGAGACGTAAAACCCCACCGTAAATTATAATTTCTGGGACCGGACTTCGTTGCCCTCTAACGGCCCCGTAGCTGCGCGAGGCATCTGCGTGTGTTTGCACGATTGGAAAGAGCAGTTGTAGTTTTACGGGTCCTCGCCCGCTTATGTGTATTCATAATGGACTCGACGCAGAGCCGATTGCATGCGCGCCGTCTGTGTATGATGCGCCGCTGACACCGTATAGAGGCAGCACTGTGGAGACTATACTGCGCCGTTTTTTGGCCGTGATATAGTATCGCCACAAATACATTGGAAATAGGTGTCTTCTGACTGCCGCTTAATTTTCACGCCTCCGCAGTATTTGTTGTAGGCTGTGCAGGCGTCTGAGAGGACTTGTAATTCTGATCGAGGCACGGCTTCTTGCGGTCACGTACTGGCATGATCTTATAGCCTCCTTTGAATTATGTACCTCCAAAACCCGCGTATCATTTCCGGCATTTGCGCGGCATTATTTGTGGGGAAAACTGTACCGGTTGGTGAACCGTGCGAAGCTGTTTGCGCCTTTTATCTGGCGCCTTTGTTGCGCTTCTCATCAATCGGCCGCGTGTCCACGGCGGTGCGCCACGATGCGCATGGAAGGAGGAGGAGGACACGCGTGAGGTGAACGCTCGTTCACCGCTCCGCCCAGTTCGCTCAGTGTAGGTGCACGCGATAGCGCTGTTGTCGGGAAGCAGCGGTGGCCCAGGTGCCGGCATCGTCGTCCGGTGCCGCGAGATAGCGAGTCGCGCGCATCTGCTTCGAACAACTCGGCTGCCGTTCTGGGGCGCGATCGGAGATATTTTGTTCGATACGCGTTCTGTTCAGTTGCTGCAACGTCACAAAGTTGCAGTACGCAAAATTTGTGACAGCGGGGCGGAGAGAGCAGCCAATCAGGAAGCGGTGACCTCCCCGGAAGTTTACTTCCGTCGTTTGTCGTCTGCTTGCAAACAGTATACTACAAAACCAAATGTTTCTCGTCTTCCAAATGAATGAAATCTTTAGCTAAAACATGTATTTTTTCTTCTCAAGCCCAAACACGTTTTCAAATAGTAGTACGTGTGACTAGTGCAATTTATAACTATTAGGTTCTTTGCGTCGTCCCTAGGTGGTGTCGCGCACAGCGAGAAGAAAAAAGAAAAAGAAAACGACGGGAACAGTGGCGCACTTTTCAAGGGGCAGCGACAACATTCCAGTGGCTCGCTGGCACCAATGATGTTGTCGATTTCTCTGTACAACCAACGAATTATTTGTTTCGAGAAACAAAAACGACGCCGGAATTCACTTTCTGCCATTTCTTCAAACGCGTTTCGCACCGCCACCCGCTCTCCTCCTTCCTCTAGAAACGCCAGCGCAACAACAAAAGTTCCCAACGGAAGCGCCATTTTCTCGAATTAAACTATGGATTGGATTCAAACGTGCTATTCCGCAGCCGAAAGGAAGCCGAAAAGGCCGCCTGTTGGATCCAATCCAATCCACCAGACGCGCCATGCGAAGCCGTATGATCGCTCCAAACTTCTCAACTCCCGTCGCGTTCGGACGAAATGCTCGGTGGGCGGATGATTGACAGGAGCGTGTCGTCATTTTGACGTCACCAAAAACGGGGCGGCGCCCCGCGGCTGGCGACGTCGGCGCGGAGTAGGCCAATCGCGCGCGCCGGTAACCGAACGAACGCGCCGAACAACCATCTCCGGTCGCACCCCTGAGGAAGACATATTTTTAAGCGAAATATCCGTGTGACTCGTGTCAAGAGCGCTGACAGCCGAATTCGATTACCTTTCTCTTTTCTTCTTTAGGTGAACCTCTTTCACGGTGCGTCCTAGAGCATGAACTCAAATGCGTGTACGTCTGCTGCTACGCACTTGGAAGAAAACGTTCAAGCGCAATATAGAGAGGACACGGACGAACTAAGTGGACGCACAGCGCTTGTGTCCACTTGCTTCGTCGTCTTTTGCGCTTGACCATTCTACAACATGTTTCCTGACCGACAAAGCCGAATCACTACGCTCTTCCAAACACTACTCCATGACCCATCTCCCCCACCACTACTTTTTTTTTTTCTTTTCGGAGTTAAGGCGGAAACTGGGCAGCACAGAGAAATGTCCGCCTAAGTTCAAGTCAAATCACTTCATTCATTCTAAATTATGGTATGGAAATGGGTGCCAAGACAAAAAACAGGCGTAACCCTTGTTGCATGGTGTACACTACAGTGAACAAATTTCGGCTACTTTTGTAGCAAGCTTATTACTTCCGAGAAGCTCGTGTGCATAGTGTCAACTTCAGTGGACAATAGAAATTTCCTGTAGGCGCCACCAACCACCGTTTTTCTCCAGCTAAGCTTCAAAGATGGCGCCCCTTTTTTCCGGTGGGAAAGTCACGTTCGTCCCTACACTTTCACTTGTATAACTATCTTGCCATTGCGGTTTGGTACATATAATTGCCTACAAGGGATAGAAGAAGCCTTCGGAAGCAAAACCTGTAAATATTGCCGCTGAGTGAAGCCAAGTTCTTTCTTAGGAACACATTTTTATAAATGTCCACTGTCGTGGACCCTATGCATGGCAGGAACAACAACAGATGCGTGGGAGTATTTTCTGCGCAGTTTAGTTAGTCTTCGCTCTTTCCACTTTTAGTTGTTCTTGATATTTGCCTCTTATTTTCATGTAGTAACACTTTGTGCATTATATTATCTAGCGAGCTAATACGAACAGTGGAATGAGTTACCAGCCGCAACCAAAGGCCACCTGTCTAAGCAAGTTTAGTTACCGGCGACGTGCGTTTTGACAGTCAATCATTTTTTCCGTTAGAAATATTGTACTTAACAAAATGTAAAATGTCGATTGGCAAGTGCAAAGTGACATTTAATATCGCGAAATGCGACGTATCAGGGCCGTAGCCAGAAAGAAAAAAAACAGGGGAGGGGGGGGGGGGTTACTCCCTGCACGGGCCCCCATTTCCTCCCGAGTTTCAGCGTATCGGGATAGGCATCATAAAGTGACCTGCCACAACGCTCGCCTGCCCAGCCACGCCCTCCCTGGTCAAGTGCGTGTCCCCTTTCTCACAAAATAAATTCCTGACTACGCCACTGCAAGGTGTATTTCTACATTACCGGCTGTTTTTTTTTTTTCTTTTTTGTATTCCATAGCGCAATGTAACGTGTACCACATTCAAGCTTTTGCATTCCAGCTTAGTTAAGTTTGTTGCGAAATGCGAAAACACCCGTGTATTTAGATTTAGGTGCACGTTAAAGAACCCCAGGTGTTCGAAATTTCCGGAGTCCTCCACTACGGCGTGCCTCATAATCAGAAAGTGGTTTTGGCACGTAAAACCCCATAATTTAATTTTTTTTTTAAGTTTGTTAGTGCGGTGCAGGAACTTCGCCTGTTGGAACAACACTGTCTGCGCCTACAGTAACGCGCATGCGCGCGCACGCACACTCACACACACACACACACACACACACACACACACACACACACACACACACACACACACACACACACACACACACACACACACACACACACACACACACACACACACACACACACACACACACACACACACACACACACACACACACACACACACACACACACACACACACACACACACACACACACACACACACACACACACACACACACACACACACACACACACACACACACACACACACACACACACACACACACACACACACACACACACACACACACACACACACACACACACACACACACACACACACACACACACACACACACACACACACACACACACACACACACACACACACACACACACACACACACACACACACACACACACACACACACACACACACACACACACACACACACACACACACACACACACACACACACACACACACACACACACACACACACACACACACACACACACACACACACACACACACACACACACACACACACACACACACACACACACACACACACACACACACACACACACACACACACACACACACACACACACACACACACACACACACAAGATTATAATTGGCTTTTTCTAAATGCGCATTGACCGAAAACTAAAAGTAACCACACTTTGCATGTGTAATTTTTCTTCATACTAGAGCGGGTTAAGAAGCTTGATTATGCCCTGCTATCTGTGATGAGGTCGTAGTTACAGCATATTGCCTTTGACATAATAATATTCGGGAACGTAGAACAAATGCATATCATAGCAGAAATAATAGCATAGTGTAACAGTATATATTACAGATTGTGGTGACTGGTGATTCCACAACACTGAACGTACACAGTGATCTTGTTAACCCAAACAAGGACGACCAACGTATACGATAACACGATAAATAATTGCAATATTTAGGACTACGAACAAGCTGCACAGAGTAATTAACGTGCTCCACGTGCGACACCAGCAGGCATCTTCATTTGATTGAATTGTAGCATTCCCTGCTCCCATTGGCTGAACCCTCTGACAGCCCGGCGGGCATAAGGCCTGCCGCAGTGAAGTACTGAAAAGAATCGGTTCAATACGGAACAGTGTATAAGGGAGGCGTCTTCTGGCTTAGTGGCCGAGACGGGGAGCAACTTCACATGTGTGTCTGGAGTGTATTCCGTAATTCGTGCTGTGTAACTTTGCGGCCGCGTTTCCGCCGTGCGGCCCTGGCCTTTCGTGGCTGGTCATTTCTGCTGCGCAACTCCAGACTCATTCCAGTGCGTCTTCAGCTGCGCAACCCCTGCGAGGACTCCTCCCGCACGGCACGCGCACGGTGCGTGAGGTGTGCACCTCGCAACCCCGCCGCGTCACGCTGGCGGCCTTCCAGTCACGCGCTGCTCTCAAAGTCGCACGGAAGCTGCGCTCCGGTTGACTCCCGCAAGTGCGCAACTTTGCTCACCCCGCCCTACTCCCCCTATTTTGCTTCTCGTGCGCTCCGCCGGCGTTACGTGAGCGCGTAGGACGTGCGGGTCAAGCGCGCGGCGAGTTGATGCACTGCGGTGACCGGCCTTGTTATGAGCTATCCGCGTTTATACGCTCTCTTTCTTTCTAGTTCTTACCCGTTAGGACGTGTGCAGTTTCGTCGTATTCGGTACACGTGTTTCATATTCTGCGTATATATGAACTGTGAGGTAGAGCAGCGCTTTTTCTTTTTTTCCTTGGGAAAGGGTGCGTTTAAGAAACGGCCGAAATGTCAAGCCGCGGGATAGTAAATTCTGACGAGGTGGTCGAGAAAGGCTTGGCAGCCGGCTTCGTTACGGGTGATTGCCCTTCACCACACATGACGCTGTGAAGCTTGTCCCATAGGTCGCTCACGATTCGTGTCAAACAAGAGGGAAAGGTTGAAAAGTATCGGCGGTAAAGTGAATATACTTTTAATGAGAGAAGCTAACTCCTGCTGCCGCTTGTCATTTACCGGAGCAGTCTTATTTTCGTTTCCTAGCCTTTCTTTTCTTCGCGTGCTGTGTTTTATGAATGCCGAAGTGGGCTAGTTGGTACTGGGTCTTAATTAACAATAGCGCAGTAAAGAGGGCCGGCAAAAAGACGCAGGAACGACAAGGCCGCGTTCATGTCGTTTTTGCGTCTTTCTCCGTCCTTGTTTACTGCGCTATTGTTAATTATGCGTATTTTGTACACTGTGGCTTTCATTCTTGAAGCTTGTGTGCCATTTTTTCTTTTACGTTGTCCATGCGCCGATTTGTATATCACCCCACTCACACCTGCGATATCCCCGTGCCAGACTACTTTGCACTGTAATACTGCATACACCTCTCTCTCAAATGTCGAATAAATACCTTCTCAAGTGCACGCACGTCCACACTTTCTGTTTTTACGCATTGTTGGGCCGCACCATCTCTGATGACTAAGCTCGCGTTGTCAAAGGACGAGCGCGTGTACATTCTGGGAATCCAATCTGCGCCTAGAGATGAGTCAGCTCAAAGCACGCAAAAAGGGTGGTACAGCTTCCTGTTGGTGCGTGCGTGCCACGAGTTATAAAGCATATCAGCTGACTGCGATCAAATTATCTCAAGTTCGAGATAATTCGAACTTGACTTTTCGAGTACTGTAGCAGAATTGTTTTCTTAGCCCTATATGAAGTCGCCGGCAGAGAAAATCCTGCCTCGCGCAGATCCGATCACGGGGCCGCGACGCGGCACGCCATCGTCGCTTTTGCAGGGTCAGCTATCGGTTGTATGGGTGGCACACGAGTTCAGTTGGAAATGAGGTTCTCTGTGTCCGTTTCGTCCTTTCCATTAGCCGCCGCCCTAGCCCAGTGGCTATGGCACTGCGCTGCTTATGGTAGGAGGACGCGGTTTCAATCCCGGCCGCATTCCGATGGGGGCGGAATGCAAAAACGCTCGTGTAGAATCCCACGTGGTCAAAATTCATCCAGAGCCCCCCGCTACGGCGTTTCTCATAATCGGAGCGTAGTTTTGGCACGTTAAAACCCCAGAATTTAATTTTTATCTTATTCTTTTTGTTGCGCCGTCCATGTTATCGTGTGGCCGCCTCAGCTTCGCTCTCACCAACTGGCGAAGAGAACCACTGCGGATCCAACTCGTGCCCCGTGTGCGGTTGGGGGCCGAACGCGTTCACCAGCATCGTGCAACGTTCGCGGTTGTGCGCCACGCAGAGGAGCGCTCTCATTGCGGGAACAGAGAATGTGGCCCAGTTTTGTCAATCGCTGGAAGTTGAGATTGGTCGAATCACTAGGAACGCGGAATCACCCTCTAGGTGATTCAAAGGTGGTTGCTAATTTCAGCGAGTGACCCGCCGTGGTTGCTCAGTGGCTATGGTGTTAGGCTGCTGAGCACGAGGTCGCGGGATCGAATCCCGGCCACGGCGGCCGCATTTCGATGGGGGCGAAATGCGAAAACACCTGTGTGCTTAGATTTAGGTGCACGTTAAAGAACCCCAGGTGGTCGAAATTTCCGGAGTCCCCCACTACGGCGTGCCTCATAATCAGAAAGTGGTTTTGGCACGTAAAACCCCATAATTTTTTTAATTTCAACGAATGACGCGTACACGTATCGCTGAACGAAAGTTGCTGAGGAGGGCACCATGATGTTGCTGTCACGGTGATCGTCATACCAAACTACCCGCGAGCACGGATGGCTAACGCGGCGTTATCGTTAGGAGACGCCTGGCGACTGCCGTATGCGGCGACGCTATATTTCACCTATCGTGTAATTCGGACCATTGTGCAGAGCGCTCTAAGCGATCCGGCGTGTTGTCGCCGGGAGTGCGGATGCCCTCTGCGCGGCGACCTTGAGCACGGTACACACGTCCGACAGCACGCGTGCGAAGGAGAAATTTCATTGTTCTTCAGTCATCCGTTGCGCTTACTCTTGTAGTCTCGATGGCAGCGGTCATTTCGTAACGCTGCGGCGTAGGAGTGGCGTACCCTAGTCGGAGGTGTGCAGGTTCGTCATGTGGGCCACTTACTCACCCGCCAATGTTGCGACGGGGGCTTTGTCAGTGCCGAAGCCGCAGCATGCGCGCGCACACACACAGCTATCCTGTCAGCCGGCGGTCGCTGATGATTCAGTGAGCGCCGCGTATCGCGCACGCGTCATCCGTGATGACGACGACTGTGCTCGAGGTTCGCAAGGTGCCTCCCGTCGTCAGCTGGCCGACGGCGCGTGATTATGCGAAGCGGAAGTGGATGCCAACCCTTCCGCGTGAAAGAATGCCTCGCGTCGCACCGCAGGCGTTTGACTGACGTCTAGTCGAAGAACCCTGCCACTGGATGTCATCCTCAGGTCGGCCCCCATCGCGCACTCCGGACGCGTGGCAGTTGGTCGTTTGACAGTAATAAGCCGGCGAACTCATTCTGGTGGAGGTTACACGCGCAGGGCAAGGGGCCGCGGTGTTCCCAAGGTGCGGGCACAACATTTCGAATACTTGCCATTTCGGCCAGCTTAAGCAAGTCAAGTAAAACTCTTGCTTGGGCTAGTTGGTTCATGCTTGAAGTAGGTAAAGGCAAGGCGCGGTCGTGTTTGTCTTGTCGTTTGTGTTTCTTCCTAAGTCCTGGTCTTCTGCGCCTTGCCTTTACCTACTTAAGCAAGTCATTTGTGCGGAAATACGCAAGGCGGAGGAAGTTTCATCAGAGGAGAAAAAAAAAGTAATGGCCCGAGATCAGCATTGGTGCCTTTTTTCGTGCAGCTTGTCTCGCTTTTTGTTTTTCTTTTGAACATTATTAGGCTTAGCGTTTGCAATAATCTCATTCTTGTGAATTACGGGAGTTTATTTATGTACTTTTATTGTGTATTTGCAAAATTGCTGGCTCTCCCGTAATTGAAAGTAGATGTAAGCATGAAATGGCAACCGGCAAAGCAGATTGGTTGGAGATGATACTAGCCACAATTTTAAAATGGGTGTAGTGCATGTTCGCTACAGCACACCGTACCACACCGCACCACACCATGCATACTGTGCACTGGTCGATATGGACGCTTGCCAGCTAGAAGAAGAAAACTGGTTGAAAGCGGCACGACAGGCAGCGAAAGGCGCTAGGGAGATAGCGCACTGTCCAGCTAAAAGAAAAGCGCCTGATCGAAGGAAGCGCAACGGAGCGTGGCGCCATCTCTCGAGGTTGCGCAAAACCCGCACCGCGGAACTCATGGACCGCTGGCGCTCAAAAGAGCGCAGGCAACCTTGTCTCAGCGCCAAAAGATGACAATGAAGTGTATGATGCCCTGGATCTGCTTTTTGAACGTCGCTATTGGAAAGGACAAATAAAACTTCGGCGTACTAGAAGCTACAGCTTGAGTGATAGTGTGAACAAACATTAGGGAGAGCTCGGAAGCGATATATTTTTTAACTTTTTTTGCGCAATAACTAGCGTATGTAATGCGGTCCTGTACAGGGGGTTGGGGGCCAGAGACCGCGTTTTCTTGACTGGTTGCCCGGATGATATCGTTTTGTTTTGGCAACTTGTCCGCATAATGGCTCTGGTTGAAGGTCACCGACAATAGCGCCGTGAAGGCATTAGTGCCGGGCCCGCGTTCTGACGGTCTTGGATCAGCATGGCGAGAGCAGACCACTTTTGTCACCGGCGAACATCCACTACGGTGTGTTTCTACGATTATTATGTTTTCAAGTGAAGCTTGTATTGCCTCACTCGTGTCGGCATTGGTGTTGCCGTACGAAAAAAAAAACACAAGCCACGCGAAAATAAGAATCGCTTCCGCGGGCTGCGGTTGCGAGACCACCACGCTAACCGATTCACCGCTGTTGGTTCATCATACGTGCCCTTTAAATTGAGGTTTTATATGCATGAAGAAGTAGACTCAGCGCAAGGCGCGAAACAATCATAGGCGTCCCCTCCTGCCGGAGGAGGCAAAGGGTGTGATCGCGTGTTCGCTCGCCTCGCGCCCGCCGTGTCCCACCAGTTTATGCCCGGCAATCAGATGGGGAGGCCGCGTATGGTTCGTTCTGCAGAAGACCAGGCTGCGTTGAAGGAACGGCAGCGAGAGCGGGCCGCGTTCGACCAAAGAACAGGTGGCGTTTGCTGAACGCTGTCGGGAACTCGCTCGAGAAAGGACTCGTCGTCGACGTGCCGACCTTGCCGTGAGGGAACGCGAACCCGAGGCGTTACGACAACGAAGAGCTGCAGATTCAGAGCTTCGCTTGCACCCCTCTTCACAATAGTGGAAGGGCGGCCAGTTTTTTAAACATGAGATTACCAATCCTCATAGCCGTGGCGAACACAGTACTGCGTGAAAAGCGGTAATACGATTATTAAGAAATTTTATATCTACGATTTTGCTCTTGCAAACGAACCTGCGTGCGTGCAGCGCTGGCTGTCTTCAATTCTTCAACTTGTTCCTATATATATGTAAATGATTAAAGTTCGGTAACTTCCAGATAAATGATTGCATTTTACTGCCGATTATCACTAATCAAACGTCGACCGACCCACATAATGCGTTGTTTTAGAAATAGCTCCTTTATCACAATGTGCCGCTTTCAGAAATGTTTGTCATACCCTTCGCCGAGACATCTGGCGTACGTATACGAAAAGGCCACATCTCGAACGCGAACGTTGCGGTGTTGTCTACGAAGGTTACGAGCCCACCCGTTTGCGTATAGCCTTCGCGTCCAGCCGCGCACAGTGCCGTATAGCTACGAAGACGCAACCCTGCGAACGGGCGCGCGCGCACGAGGCTTGCCGTAAAGCGCAGCCGTGTTGCAGCGTGCAGTGGCGCACGGCGATCGCGATCCCTCTGAGCGTGTCATTGTGCGTAATCTCAACTCTCCTGTCCTGATCGTTGTGCGATAAAAGGCAGTATATGTGCAAGAAGTGTGCCTGTTCTAGTCCACGCACTCGAGTATCTGTGAACCTTTACAATGAAGCCACACTTTCTTACGAGTAAGCGCTTATTAGGACAAAAAGAAAGGCAATGAGAATTGTGTCCGTACAGCTGACAGAATAACGGTCTTTTTTCAGCTTTTCGTACTCCGACGTAAAATCGATCGCGTCCCAGTTGTGTGACGTCAGCACAATTCGGGCACTCTGCAGTCTGGTATGCCCATCATAGTAGTGCGCCTGGCGACTCGCTGGGAACGGTGGAGCGTATACTACGAGCCCTAGGGGTGAAAGAAAGGGTATAACGGTCGCGGTGGCAATCTGCTTGGCGTGAGGTCGCGGGTATGATTCCCGCATCTGCATTTCAGCTGGGGCGAATGCAAATGCGTTCGTGTGCTTGCATTTAGGTGCACGTTAAAGAACCCCTGGTAGCTGAAACCGGAGGAGCCCTCCACTACACGGCGATTTCGATTTCCCTCATGTTTAAAAAAAATAATAAGAATAACGGAGAGGTAACGCTCGATCGTACATTCAATGTATATAGCAGGCTTGAAGCAAATTAAAATAAAAAAAATTGAGTTTTTTTTTTTATAAGCCGAAAGCGTATTTTGGGAATAAAAGCGAATTGAAAAGAACATATAGGCATGTGTAATAATATAGAGCTTTAGTTTAGGGGACGCAAGTCGCTTGCGTCCCCTAAACTAAAGCTCTCTAATGAGGAGATCAAGGAGTGCGTCCTTCATAACCTACTGTACAGTACTGTCGAATCATACCTATACGGCTGAAGTCGGTCCGCCCTGCGTCATCGCACATTACAGAACAATAGGTGGTGCACAACGTAGATTCGGGATTGCGCTATGCACTATTCGCTTCGCGCGTGCGGTCTGATTAGACACGCCTGTTTCGCTGGATTGGCGACAACGTTAACGTAGCTTGGATCGGTGCAGTAAGCGCGTGTTTCGCGATAACGCAGTTCGGTGGAAGCGGTCACTGGCAAAGAGCAAAACAATGCGCGAGCGTAACAATATTAATCCAGAGCCTCTCCGATACAGCATTTGTGTTGCGCTGGGACGTATAAACCCGGTCAACCAATATTTGAAATGTGCAAGGGGGGTGGGGGGGAGTTATGGTCGCATTGCGTGGTGGGAGAAAAACGAAAAGTCTGCTTTCGAACGTGCGTTTTCTTCGACCACTGCGAGCGCGCGCCCGGCCGTGTCATTTCTTTCTTTATGATTAAGTGGTGCCCGCGCCCTAATTGCCACGCGTCAAAGGGAGCGGGAAATGGGGCGAGACGATTTGCGCGGTAGGAAATAATTAGCCGAAATTCGCCGTAGTGGGAGAGTTTCGCCGAGTCCTTTTCCCCGCGCCTGATTAACGGCGGGCATATCACGGAAAGCGAGCGCGGAGTGATCCCACGGTCGCGTTTAGAGAGAATGTAGGTGCATTCTTCTTGGAAGCGATGGGTGGAACTTGCCTGACATGTGCTAATTGGTGCTGCAAACGTTTCTCTAGTTCATGTAGCAGCGAATGTTCAAGTACTGACGCTTGCAAAAAGTGCACCTCAGCGCAACGGGTTCTGGCGTGCAAAACAAACAAAAAGCGCACTGATATAAATTTAGGGATAAGACGCGTACCGTTCGAATATCGTGATCCAGCGATAGACACATGTACTGCTCGACGCATCAGGCTTCCTTAAAGGGGCCCTGAAACGATTTTGACGATTTTGTACAAACGTACTGAGTCGTTAGAGTAGGTCCTTCTGATCATTAATTAGCGCATCTAAGTGCTCCGCGTAGAACGTGTAATTTATTGTAAGGTTTTAAAAATTTACATCGCTGCCGATCGCAGCACACTGCTCGGCTGAATTTTCAGCCATCCCTACCCATTTGACGTAAATTGCCCTAATGACGTCACTAGGGCGAGCTATCCGATTGGCTGCCCAGGGCGCGTTTCCAACTTAATGGTGAGCAAATGTTGTTCAATAGTTGGAATGTTAGTTAATTTGTTTCTGTAAAATGAAGTAACAGAAAGAGAATGCACAAGAACAATTTCTTAGTCCACTTAGACACTTCCGGCACATAGCAAGTGTCGTCTCCTTGTGTTGCAACGTGCTCCGTCACGACGAGAGCTCCGCGGTCAGTGTCGGTCTGTCTTTTCGTGAACACCATGAGTCGCCTTTGTTGCGTTGTTGGCTGCAAACGTACTGACTGGTAATATGTCAAGTTGCGATAGCGTGTCCCTCTGCAAGGCAGCAGTCCAGCGGAGTGGCTGCAGAGCATTGGACTATCGCTATCCGATCGGCGCCAGGATTTGCGCGTTTGCGCCTGCCACTTTACACCGGACGATTACTAGCACAATAGCGGTTCGCGAGTCCAGTATTCGGGTAAACGCAAGCGAGTGGACAGGGCCTGGCCGCTTGACCGTGCCGTTTCACGGGATGAGCAGAAGCGCAAACGTGAATGATCTGCACGGTACAGCCACCTGGTGGCACAGAGCTCAACCAAACAGTAGCAGTAACAAAATGTATTCTTTGCTGCTGGTGTAAATTTTTCGCAGGAGCGTAATCGTTAACCTGCTGTTTTTGTAAATGTTGTTAGGGCAATATTAGCTCTTTGTTTGGCTGCTTAAGCTCTGCGCCAACAGCTTGGCTGGACCGTGCAGACCGATCAGGCCGCTCACCTACGTCTACGCTAAAGTTGCTTCATCAGCTTGAGTTTATGCCTCCACCCATCCGTTGAAACGCCCAGCTCGCCTGTGCATGGTTACCGGAATACCAGACACGTTCGGCGCTGCGACAGAATGTTCGCAACTCACGCTGCCTCGATGGCTTTCCCTTGTGGTCGACTGCTAAGTAGCTGGCGGAGAGGTTGGAGAGGCTTCGTGCGCTCGCTCCTAGAGAACCGGAAGTAGACACCACGACGTGCCTTCATGACGCAGAGCCAGTGAAGTCGGAGCTTAGACCCGATCACTCGGCGAACAAGTTGAGGAGAAAATGCATGGCTATGGAGATGGGTAACTTGTAATCGCCCGTAACTCTCTTAATAGGAGACGCTTCACACAAATTGTGGTGCGAATTATTAACTTTAGCTGTACCCTACATGTCTACAAAATTTGTCCTAACCGTCTCAGGGGCCCTTTAAGTAATGCCTTGTTTGCCACTTTCCTTAATTTGTTTGCCACTTTATCGGTCTCGGAAAAGGCCAAGCCAGACTTTATAGTTATCTGTATTTGCGTTCCTATAACCGTAGGTCATTTCTTTCCCACTCCTCTGCTTCCCCCGATGACCGCTTTTCACTGCTCACTGCTCGTGGCCCTGGCGAGGACCCCGACTGAGTTGGGCTGCCTCCGGAAGGATCGATATGGAGGGTACGGTGACGCCGCGGCCTCTGAAATCCCTTTTCTGCAAATTTATTTCCTTACACAGGCGCTCGCAGATAGGTCAAGTGTTCTCCGCTGCGCCTTCGGAGTATGTTGGGATGGATTCCGTGTTCGCAGTACACATCTGTAAGGAGTCGTTTGAATGGCCGTGTATCTTGCTTGCGTTTCTGTTCCGCGCGCATCAACGGGGGACGAAATGCTTGATGCACTCGACCTTTCTGTTCATAGGCATTGATTTTTCTACTTGGAGAGACATACGGCAGTTGTCGTAGTGTTTGTTTCGACCTTGGAAGAACAAAAAGGTGCTGACGTGCGCACATTGCGGCGCTTTCACCGTCCTGGGAAAGCGAATTCGGAGAAATGTTCAAGCAACGCCGCCAGCCAATGAACTAACCTTTCGAGGAGTCCTCTCTGACTGCAGAAATGTCACGATCGTGTGACTTTTCCATGGACCTCGCGTGTTGCCTTTTTTGCCCCCTCCTTCGATTCTATCAACTCCGTTGTTGGCTCTGGCCTTTTCCCTCAACCGCGTGGCAGCCTTTATGATAGGCAGTTACGCTGCGGTCAGCAGGCATTACTCAGGCCTCAATAACCTAAATACGCTCGGAATTGGTCATTTATGCAGCCATCGCGCTCGATGCTGCACTGCATGCTTTACTATTTGCTTTACTATTGGACGTTCGTCTGCGGTACTGCAGCCACGAAACACTATTTCCCTTTGTTTATTTACGTATTGTGACATTTGCTAATTGTGCGGCTTTGTTATGAATATTTGCTTATTCATTATTCCGGCCGCGACACTAGTGAACGCTTCAGTTGACGTCATAATTACACGGCACTTTCGATGCCGAATTACGGAGGGTAGAATCGACATGCCCAGAAAAACGCTGGCTGTCCGAGATGCTCACCACCTCTTCGCTCTCAAACGGTAGCGCTGTGCTGGCCATATATAGAGGGAGGAGGCTGCTACACCGCCGCTGCCGTGTGCGCTCTTCTAGCCTGCTCGTTCCATTGTGAGGCCATTGTGTCGCTGTCTGTGTGAACTGGAGAGGGGACTTCGTGTGCATATTGCGGCACTCCTGTTGCTGTGTGCGCGCTTGTGTTTGTGACATCAATTCGGCCTCTGCCTTCTTGGAAGAAAAGCGTCTGGCGCTCCTGACGTGCACACGCAACAAAACTTAAGTATTTCTGTTCCCGCTATCTCGGCGCAGTTGTTTAAAGTACGCGGACGAAAGGCGCGTGGGTGGTGGACGGCTGCAGTTGAGGTGGGTGGGGCGGCGCTTCGCACGCTATGCACGCTCCGGGAGAAGACAGTTCCAGTAAACTTTGAAATCTGGGAGGAAAGGAGCTTCTTGGAGCGACATTGATTGAGCAGAGATATATTCTGTCCAAGCGTCATCCTTTTTATTTCGGCTTCAATTCTGCCGGAAGCCTTCTTTTTGTTTGTTTGTTTTTGTTCGTGATGATGGTGCTTGCCTCTCACTGTTTATCCACTGTAATAACCTAAAACTTGTTGTCGCAGGAAAAGCTGTTCAGCGGGTGGCTGTTCGACCGATCTCGGATCGACCTCTTTTGTGTTGTTTTGCTTTTTCTGTTTTGCAAATATTTCGGAGGCGTCAGTGGCAGCTTCTGTTAACAGCATACTGTACACATAAGTATGCACACATGAGACTTGACAGCGGCCATGGATGAATTCTTGCAGGCGATTTCATGGGCGCCATTATTAAGTGCGTAGTATAAGTATTTCTCCAAGCTCCTTCTCATTAAAGGTGCGGTGTCTACGTTCCGCTATGCTGTGAAAGCTATGGCAGCCACGAGGATGAAGGCGTTGTCTTCAGGCCACTTGTAAAGCGTCTGACAATTTTCCTGTGAGTTTAAGGAGGAGGAAAAAAGCGCCGCTCTATCCAAGTACTGGGAGATGCTGAGCTGGGCTCCCCTAAAGGGCTGCAGAAAATAGCGCCTCTTTCCACGATCACTCTCTCGCTTTTACTGTGGAATGTTTGCGCAGAATGGGCCGGAATCGCCTGCAATGTGCATCGACCGCAATGCGAGCCCTCGTCTTCCTAGCCGTGTAGCGGCACGTATGTATATGAGAACGAGAATTCGCCATAGCCCTTCGGTAGTGCTGGTAAAGCCGCATTACACGGTATCTCGTACCATGTTCGCGTCGTTTTATAGATTTCCAGAAGTCCTCTTTTTCTCTATTCTGGTTGTTTCTCCGCGTACGTGCACTCTGCTATTTGCCCGTCGGGCGTTACTTGGTTGCGGCCCCGTCGCGATTATGAAGCGTGCGCTCCTATCGGTGCTACAGCGACCTCCTTCCACTTGCTATGAATAAAGTTTTTCTGTCTGTCTGTCCTTCCACGCGGTTCAGGACGTGTTGTTTGGAGCTCGCGACGGGGGCATCGCTTCATTTACGCGCTGGCGCGCGCGCGCCTCCTCTCTTCTCGGGCGGGGCGCAGACACGTCCGGCCAGCGGCTCCAGCAGCCAGCCTCCTCCGGTGCGCGACACACGGCCACGCTGACACTGCGCTCTCTCGGCCCCCGCCAAGGTCGCGAGGGCAAGCACCCTGCGATCTCCTAATCCTTTTGACCCTTCTTGCTTGTTTTCGCCCCTTCTGGTCCCAAAAAGCGCGTTGCCGCGACGTTAATTCCCCGGCTGAGGGACGCCGAAAAAAAAAAAAAAAGGCCTCGGCCTGCGGTCGGCCCCCTCCAGGTTGTGTGTGTTTGGAGCTTCTGCGTCGTCGGTGCATTTCTGTGGAAGTACCCTGCAGTGTTGCTTGCTGGAGTCGATGAAGCCGCAGCGTGCCAGGGTGTTGGTGGTTGCGCCCTTTAACCGTGAAGGCGCTGTGTATCGCGTGTGAGTAACAGACGCGTAGTTTCGAAAGCTCTCTGCTCGATGGCTGGCTTCAAGATTTTAAACTCACGATGTCAGAATAAAACTACGTTGGCCCTAAACCATTTTCTGCAGTGGTGTAGTAGCATGATGTGTTTATGAGGAGCGCACATTTTGTAAACACATTAGATAAATTACACATAAAAAAAGGTTGGCCGATGTTCTTGCCCGTAAGAAAGAATGGAATGAAGAAAGGTGAATGCGCCTCGATCATTCTTTGGATCAGCATGTACTGCCAGCTTACTTATCTAGCCATGAGTACGAATTCCAGACGCTTGCGCTACACTCATCATGTACAGGGGTTACTCTTAATTAAGGGGACACTAAGCGGAAGTGCAGTAGTAAGTTGGGGTTATGAAATAGCGAAACGACCACTGTGCGCGACGGCTTTGTGAACGAGAAAAGGCGCGAGCTTAGGGTACACGGCGCCTCACTAAAGTGTCCGCACCAGGCTCGGCATGACGTCGCGGATTTCGACAGTCTGCATTCGGATCTGGGCAATTGTTTTGCGCTAAAGGAAGACCGCGTTGCATCGCAAAGGAGCCAGTGACTCAATCTAGAAAGTATCGGCAAGTTGTCCTGCATAATATCGGCCGAAATACGAAATAGCTTCAAATCTGTGACTTCACACTTACCTGCACTGAGGTTCAGGCGCGAAATTAAAAAATTCGAAGTTTCTCCACTATATTAACCAACCGTCTTCTGCCAAATGATTGATGATGGAGTTGTGAAATGATATTTTACCTGTCTAAGCAGATATAGTGTTGCTCTTTTGTGTTCCTTTAACACTTCTGCGTCGTTAAAACACAACTTAGTACCACCACGTACACTACGTAGATGCAGGGCTCATTAATCTGAAGTACAAAAGAGGGAGACTGTGTAGCACGCACTTGGTACTTCTGTACTGGCAAATTTTGTTAGGCGTGTCTTAGTCTGCCTCAAAGCGTATATAAACTCGTCGTGGTTGCTCAGTGGTTATGGCGTCCTGCTGCTGAGCACGAGGTCGTGGGCCACGGCTGCATTCTGATAGGGGCAATATGCAACAACACCCGTGTACTTAGATTCATGTGCACGTTGAAGAACTGCAGGTGGTCCAAATTTCCGGAGTCCCCACTACGGCGTGCCTCATAATCAAATCGTGATTTTGGCACGTAAAACGTACCCCGTAATTTAATTTTAATTTTGAAAGCGTATATGTGAGTATGTAGAGGTAGTTCGGAAAGTGCATTTGTGTTCGCTTTCTTTTACTGTGACGTGGCTCGTCCGTTTTGTGGCGTGCAGATCGCGCCTCCTCAGTCGCTTTCCGACGGACAGGTTCAGCGCGGTGGACGCATTCTGTTTCTCTCGGAAGTCCCCTTTGCCATGGAAAGCTGCTGCTGGGCGTTTGCGCAGAAGCTTCTGCTTAACGTGAACGAAGCGCCGCTGCATGCTGCCACCAAGCGGGCAGATTTCATGAGCGCCGCCGCTGAACGTGAGAGGCGAGTGCCTCAGTAAAACCGGCACTGCCGAGCCATGGTGCACCGGTAGAGACGCAAGCGGCAACGTGAGCGCACTTCGGAAGCCTGTGTCGCGTAGATGAGCCATACATTATTGCTGTCCCAGTCAATATTGGTTCATACGCGCCAGATGCACACGTAGTTGGCGCCTATACATCAAACTGTTGTTTGATGATGAATGTGATGGGTTGTGACGCAAGGGCCAAGGATGGCCAGCTGTTGTGACTTCATTTATTTATGTATACTGCTGCACACGTTGGCGCGTTCTCTGCTAAGGCATGCATGCCAGTATTCATTCTCCTCCTGTGTGCCGTGCATCGATCGCGTGAAACTAATGGGTATAAACGATGCAGTAGCACGCGGCCACGCCATCGCCGTCCGTGCATGCGGCCATCGTGAAATCGAACGGTGCCGCCCGGAGGCGCGCCCCCTCGGGGCGCCGGGGCTTTTCTCCCGGCCTCCGATTTCATTTCCTCTGCTCGAGGGCGCGGCGCCGTTGTTTAGTCTCGTCCGGCGCGGCCGCCCAGATGTGTGACGCCGCGGCTGCTTCTCTTCCCTGTGGCTCGAACGCCATCTTGAACGTCTCCCTCGCTGTATTTCTTCTCGCTTGGGGAGTTGTTCCGAAGAAGTGCGCAGCCTACGAGCACGACGGATGATTGACTCGCGGGCAGCGCGGCCTAGGGGAGGGACCATCTGGCTCGCAACTTCTCGGCCGTGCTGCGGCAGCCTGTGGGCGCGCACGAATTAAAGCGGATTAGGGCACGTTTTGTTGCTGCCTTTGTCCGCTCTCCCGTGACAGGTTGTGTCGCCTCTCGCAGACAACGAGAACGCAGAGCATCGCAACCGGGTGGCCCGGCCGCCTATTACTCGAAGACGTTCCGTTTACGGTGACCGCGCGGAGTAGGCACAGAATAGAACCACGAACCCGGGCTGCCATCAGTATACTGCATGGTCTCTTGCGTGAGCAATTTCGTTAAGGAAAGGGTTTAGACTGTTCGTGCAGCGCTGTCGGTGACGCCTGGGCACCAGTCATGGCACGCTGCAAATTAGCGCTCTAGGTGTGCCTGCCTCTGTAGCCACCGATGAAGGGGCGCGAACATGCTCGGCGCGAGGAGGCTGCGTGCAAGGCGGTGTTGCGGCCTCGCCAGTTCGGGTTTCTTTCGCGTATTACATGTGGTATCAGTGGTTTCATTCTGCCGCCGGCTGTTTCGGTGAAATGCTCGTCGTGACTTGTCCTATGTGCTGTACGTCCCTCATCCGTTAATCGCTCTTCCATTTTTCGTTCTAGCCAAGAACGTCTAATTTGCGTTTATGTTTGGCGTATACCACTGGTTAAACGTAATTAGTACAAATTGCTTCTTTACGCGTGCATGCACTTGACGCATCTGTGTCCGAAGCCTCTATATTTCCTAGAGTTCACAAAAAGTTCGGTGTGAACAGGAGGGCTCTTGATTCATTTGGGCAACAAACGGCGGCTTTTTGTTAAGCCGGATAAACCCTCTTGTGCGGACCTTGCCACATGTGAGTGCGCTGTACACGTATACACAGCGTTGAAGTGTTGTTCCCGCAGATGTTGCGTTATCGCTTCTGCTGCAAGTATTTCAGCTTTAATCGTTTCTAAGTTAAAGAAAAGATATATACATACACAGCGAGAGGAAGAGCTGGACAGGTAAGCAGGAACTAAGGTTGAGAAGAAGAAAAAAAGCTATATACCTTACCTCCAGGAGAGCACATTGGTGACGAATATAACTAAAGCGAGCGCAAACAAGCGCTTTTATTCAAGCAGCGAGCAACATGACTCTGACTGCTGCGACGTGGTTCGCTGCAGTGCTCTTAGCTGGTTTAACCGTTTTGTAAGTCCTTATTTAAACTTGCACTTGTTCTCATTGCGCTGAAGTGTAATGAGTTAACGTTTATTCCGAGGCCCTGTAGTGGGTTGACATTGAACTTGCCTAAATATACGTTAGCTTGATATGGGCCAACCAGAGACGTGCCATTGACGCCTCGCAGCTACCAAAGGTCACCACGTCGATGACGATCACGTCATTGGTCCACGCTGGGCGGCTGCTCGGTCGCTACGAGCGCGCGGCAGCGTTCTGCTCTGGCTGCAGCTGGTGGCACTCCTTTCACGGACGAAGCCTACGGTGGGCGGTGGCGAAACGTGCCCTTTGTCGCGGCTTAGGTCGTGGCGCTCTCCCAAAACGCTTCTGTCACAGCCGACCAGGGCGACGTGTGCGCGTAGCCAGCTGCGTAGAGGGCCCGTTCTGCTCCGAATTCCCCGCGCGGCGGTGCCGATGGTTCCGTGACGTTTGTCCCCTGGAATGCAGCCTGAGCGCGGGCCTCATTAGCACCGCCTCGCTGGAGAAGCGCCGCTCGGCCACTTTCCCGCCGTTTCCCTGTGTGGCGCCTCTTTTGCCGTGATCTTGTTACGGGCCGCCTGCGGCTTCCTAGATGTGAAAGGGCAAAGGCAGGGGCGGCGCGACTCAATCAAGCGCCCTTATGTTTGCACGTCGTTAACGGGCACTTGCCCCGTCATGTGCGATGCAAATGGAGGAAAGTGCTCGTCGGTAGTGCTTCTTGCCCGCGCGCGTGTGTGCGTGTGGTGTGTGTTGTGAGTTGTGCCTTCTCACGTCAAGTGCTCCCGAGCGCGAAGGGCAGCGTCTTTTCCGTAGCTTTGCGCTCGTTAATTCGTCCGTGATACCGTCACAGCTCTGGCCCACCCTTCTTTTTCAACCTCGGCGCAATCGTGGCGCACCTCAGCGACTTGTGGGAACGGCAGGTGCATTGTCCGCTCTCTGCTTTTCTGACTTCGCGTCGCCGTATTCACGGAACTCGTCCAGCTGGAGGCGTCTGAAATTTCCTCTCCGTTTTTATGCTTTTCGGTGTACTTGCTCTGGAGTGGGAAGAAACGGGAAAAAATGTAAAAAAAAGAAGAGTAAAGAAAGTCTGGACGATGGTCTGGTGCGGAGTTGTTTTTTTTTTTTTTTTTCTATTTTGTTATCTCCTTTTATTTGTAGTGTACTTGTTCACTCGGCGAGAGCCTTACGGTTGTTTGCGAGGCCTTTATTTCACGGATCGTTATGCGGTTTTTATGTCGCTGCGAGAAAGGACCGGCGGTGTCTCCTGGAACTTTGCGGCGGCTAGGCTAAGTGCTTTTTTTTTTTTTTTGCACATATTTCAGCACCTTCTAAAACATTTCTCAATGGAAACCCAATCTCCTGCCTTGCGCTCCGGAGAACCGGCCCGCACTGAGCTGATCATTCCGCTGGGGCTTATATAGCAGCCTCGATTTCGGGCCTTTGCGCCCTCTTAGGCTCGCGCCGACGGTGGAATTGGTTCACTAGGGCTCTCACGAATGCTCCGGCGGACGGCACAATCTGACGGCTGACCTGAGAAGCTGTAGCGCGCGACGACACCGGGCCCCACATCATTTGGGGCGCGCATCACTGAGCTGTCGTCGCCAGTACCCCCCCCCCCCCCCCCCCCCCCCCCCGCCTGGTCGTGGTAGAAATGACAAAACAAAGAGAACGCGCTTTGGCGGAAACGACGCCGCCCCCTTCTTTCCGATGCTAATTGCTGTAATCTCGTCCCGACAGAGATGCCGGTGCGTCTTGCTCTTTTTGGCCCCGTTTGGCTGCGGATCTCTCTGCGGCCGCCCTTTGTCCTCGCGTGCGTGTAGGCGTGCCTTGAGGAAGATGGACTTGTGGTGTCTCGCTGGCTGAATGCGTCTATAGATGCCCGCAGCCTGTGTGCGTCGTTGAAAAGGTCAAGGGTCCATTTTGTGACGGGCTGTGAGGACCGAGTGCCGCCGCCGTCTGCTCGGCGGCGAACCGCGCGTGCCGTCACGACTGTTCGTTTCCACTTTTGCTGTTCTCGCCGTTTGTTTTTCGGAAGCGAAGGCGTTGCTAAGGGGCTGGCTTGAGATGCTTCGCGCCTGCCCGCGGAGAAAAGTCGCGAACGCACGCCCGCGTGACGGCGCGACACGTGGCGCGTCGGTTTCGAAAGCGCGGGCTTTGAGGTCGCCTTCCGCCTCGACTTCCTTCCTGGCCGGCTGTCTCTGCAGTCGGGTTCCTGTTTACAGTCGCACTTGTCGGCGCAATCGAGGCGTGGGCAGATAGCGGAGCCCAGTGAAAAGGAGCGCGTCCAGATTGTGTGCCGACAAAATTCGTTGGACGCTGTTTTAGTTGCAATGAACGGGCCTGTGGCGATTCCTTTCTTGTCATCTACATCTCGCGACCGACTGATCCTGGTGATAAACGAAGGCGGAGCACGAAAAAGAACGTAATTGCAATAGCACCGTTACATGTTATGTCTGCCCAGACCTATTTTGCGAATGCGTTTTTATTGCGGAACCACTGATTCTTCATCGGCGCTTCGAAAGTTTCTTCTCGCCTTACACAGCCCCTTTGCTATTAAGATGATGAAGGTTACGATCGTGACAAAAATGTTAATCTTTACTGGGAAAGTGGAGGGACCTAGACTATGGACTTGGAAACTATGGAGTTTAAGTTGCACTGCAATCGAGAGTGTGTTTCGCGAAGGTAAAACACGGAAGCTGTCGATCTTGCTCGCAGCCAGCTTTATGGGCTTGTTGCTCAAAACAAGGGACGGTGCTGTAATATAGTTGGGCATCGGTAGGCCACGGGCGGTCCTGCAGAGATGTGTATATATCGGGTGGGGCGCGTGGACGCCACGGGCTTATTAGTTTAAGCATTTCGCTCATTTCCAACCGCAGAACGAACGTTTCGCGAGCACCGTACTGGCCGAGTGCACCTTTAGTAGCTTCGTGTAGCTGAAGTGAGACATCGTATACAAGTTCTGGGGCTCGTAGTCACAAGAGCCTCCTGATTGTTCGTAAGAACAAATTCCAGCTAATCCTGATGCTGGACATATCATTGCAGAATGTGACCGTCCATTGCCAAAGAGCATGCACTGACGAAGGCGAGGCTTTCTGAATATGGGCCCTGATGCTGCGTTAAAAGGAATGCTGTTTGATTGCTGATACAAACAGCGAATAAAGAGTTCTACTTTCACATATATTTGATCTTGAGTGCAGCATGTTCAAAGTGAAAATGAAGTCTGCCGCCATGTTTGCTACTATAAAGCATTCAAAGGCTCAGAAAGTTAGGCGGGTTGGCACGTGTTCATGGCTGGGTTTGGAAAAAAAAAAAAAGAATCAAGCAAGCGCGAAAAAGAATGTAGACAAGGGGGAAGAGAAAGTAACAAGCCAAGCCTTGCTTTTTCTCTGCCCCATTGTCTGCGCTTTCGCGCGCTCTTTTTCTTTTCCCTTTTCTTTTTTTCTCCCGCATTCAGTTTTCAAATGCAAGTAAGTTCAAAGTATCCACTTCCACTTTTGAGCGCCTAATTCCGTTATCCCGTGGTTCTTGCGCCGCGTATTACCAAACACGAGTGCCTAATTTGCCTGGCTGTTGTCACCGCTAAGTTATTGCAGCTTTCAGTTTCCTTCCTATTATGAAAGGCCTGGCACCGTCCTTGAGCTTGAGCCCCTCACCTGGTTTGGACATTTCAAGCAGACAATCGAGCGGTGGCGATCGTGTCTGCAACCGATGTATGCCGCAAAAACAGCTGAAGATTCAAGCAAAAGCGCAGGTGCTCTTCTCTAACTTCGAGGCGCTGTACCATAAAGCGCTGTGTAGATATATAGGTGTAGTTTATAAGATAATCGTAGAGCAAGGAACACCTTAGCTATCAAACTCGCCGTACCTGCGAACAGGTGTCCATGTAAGCTTTTGATAATATCTGATGGGTATTTGGATTGACACAAAAACAGTCACCACTACATTAAGTCGGCGGGGGTTCTCTCGTATGGGAAAAACTGAAAGTTCGTAGACTATAGGCTTAGACCGGCAAGCGAGGGCTCTGAAATTTCCTTTATTTTGAACGCTTTATTAGATGCCCTGTAAAACTGTAAACGAGGCAAACACCTCCGTTTGCTTTTGGCTTTTCCTATCTCTCTTTTTTTTTTTCTGAGCACCTAACGGCACGAAAAATGCCTCCGTCTTCCACTTGTTTCGTGCGATATGTCGGCCCTGTAAGCTTGCACAAGACGCTGCTTGTGCTTTGCTTGTACAAATCCATACCCCTTTTTCAGTATGACACCCGAACATCGGCAGTGCCGTTACTTGGTTGATTATTTCATAGCATCACAACGCCATACCTGCGGAGGTAGTCGGGTCTGTTCGCTTCGTCCGCCCTAGCTGCTTGGCCGCCTTTATTATTTCTCCTCGTTTTCCTTATTGCAGACGTAGCGCTGATCGTTTAGTTCGTGTATTTTTCCCCCCCTCATCGCGATGAGTTATCCCGAACCCAGCACGCTCGGCATACCGGACGGTCGCCTTGTTGTTTGCGACCGCCAGGAATTCGGGATGAGTCAGCTATATCCGTCGGACGGGCCGCAGGTACAGCAACCTTCAACTCTATTATGTACGGTTCGGGTCTCTGCGTCCTCATATATATTCTGCTCGCGAGCAGTGCTCCGAATGTGTATAAATTTTTGTAGTGTGTGTACTTCTCGGTTCGCCGCTTTGCGACCTCGCAGCAGGGGGCGCACTCGCGCGCGCTGCGGGAGATTCCTCCGTCACCGTTTGCAGTGTGTCTAACTCTGCGAAAAACGGTAATACGCTAAAGCAAACAGCGCAGTGGGACCTGTCACACTAAATCGTAAAAAACAGCCGGCTGTCAGTTTTTTCTTCGTTTCAACAGTCCGGACTCTGCGTGCGCAGTTGAGGGCGCGTGTATACATACGGTTGCGTGCCGTGGGCGGGCATTGAGCGCGCGTGCATTGTTTTCCGAATTTTCTTCGACAACAATTTGTTTGAGGCATTCCGCTGCTGCGTCTACGTTACGTCGTGCGTTCATTTGTCCTTAAAGCAGTGACATTGTCATACCTGCGAACTTTCCAGATTTGCCCGTATTATACGCGCATTCCTACCAATCCTCCCGATTGTACGGGTGTCCATAAACCTCCCGATAAACTGCACCAACGCCATCGCGAAATGAAAAGAAATAGAAAGAAAATATATCATGCATGTAGCACAGTCGTATCGTAATTACATCTATGGGATATAGGTAACTATGGCTCCTCGAAGAGTATTCTAGGGACCATAAGGTAACTAGCGGAAGTCAGATATAAATCCAAGCCATTTGTGTGAAGACAGTGTAGGCGTACACACGAGTCGGTTCGCTTCTGATCGAGACATGCGTTAGGGAGTGCGCGTGATAGCTTTTCGTGTTTCGCAGCTCCGTTGACACCAGGGCGTTGTTGAAGCACAAGGAGTACTTACGGGTCCCCTTGAAGTATTATACTCTTACACATCAGAATTCTTCTATATTGTACCGTTCAGAAAAAGCTTAACAGTTAGAATTTTGCTCGACTATGGCATGCGACGTAAGCGTGCCACTCACGACTGTAAAGGCGATATAAAACTGAATTTGGCGATGGCTAAGCGCCAGAACTTTATGCGTGCCGCTGAGAAGCAGAGGACTATCGACAATTTCTTCGGCGTGCGTCATAATCATATCCCGGGTTCGGCGCGTAAAACTCTAGAATTTAATTTTTACATTTTATTCATCAACAGCAACGAAGACAGTGTCGTTCGTGCCGAGTGCCTTCTCACGAATGAATCGCATGCCAAAAAAAAAGAAGAAAAAACGAGCAAATGTTCCTTTTTCTTCTTTCTTTTTTATTTTTTAGTTTATTTTTTCTTTGAGGGGGGGAGGGAACTCGTCCCCTCTCCTCACGTACTCGTTAAAGGAAGCTGGGTTCAAAATAATGTGGAGCCTTCTGCTACGGCGTCACTCTTCGCCCAGTTCGGACTTCAGGCCGCGAGGCCCATAAGTTATTATTATTATTATTATTATTATTATTATTATTATTATTATTATTATTATTATTATTATTATTATTATTCGCCGCTGTGTCTCTGGAAGTGTGCGCTGCTGCGAGAGCGCTCTGAACTCGTGCTCCTCCTGCAAGGGCAGCAGTGCTTAGCAGTGCGTCCCTGTCTGCCAGCGGGGCGGGGTCGATCAGCTCCAAAGTGGGCCAGCGTTGCCGAGTGTGGGCTTCGCTGATGAGCGCCGTCGGTGCGCATACACGCGTTGAGGAGGGGGGGTTTGTCTCCTCGCGGCGTTCACTCTGCCAAGCAGGAAATGACCTCGGCTTCCCTGAAGAGGGAAGGGAGCTCCGCCCGTCGAGAGGGCCTGCAATCGGCCGTCGTCGTCTTCCCCGCTGTCGACCACGTCGAACCCGGCGATTAGAGATAAAGCAACCCCCCCCCCTCTCTCTCTCTCTGCCGTTCCTGCCGTATTTTGAGCTGAGTAGAGCGCGGTCTGGCCCCATGCCGGACCGCGCTCTACTCAGCTCTGGCCATGTCAGCCCCATGCCGCCTCGGGCGCGGCAATTGGCAACGGCCATCCGCTATACCCCTCCGACTATCCGCGAGGCTTCTCTTTTTTTCTCTCTCTCTATTTCGCTTGCCTGCGGGCCCTTCGCTTGTGAAGGATGGCTGCCTTCGTCGAGAGGGCGCGCTTTCTCCGCATGGAGGGATTACTGACGCACTATTTATTATTATAACAGATGACACCACTCTTACAGGGAGAACTAGAAAAGGAGGAATCGCACTTTTCGGTCTGCTTTTCATTTTGTCTCCTTCTCTCCTCATCCGAGGTTAGATATATTGTGGCATCCACGTGCAGCACATCGTCGAGCAATCGCCGCACTCTTCGCCTTCATACTCGAGCGCCGTGCCGCGTTCGGTGTGGACGCTTCACCTTCCCCCAGCTTGCCCGTTTTTCTCGTGCGCGTTCGATTCCCCTACTCTTCAGTTGTCGTTTATGACGATTTAAAAAAAAAAGACAACAAATCGTTGTTATTTCATTCTTAGGGCATCATACTTGGGCTTCGGTTAACCGAAAATGGGCCCCTTTTGCTGGAAACTTTGTGCCTATATACAGAATGTCCCAGCTAAGTTTAGCCAGAGTTTAAAAATATTCGAGTGCCACGTAGCTGGACAGAACCAAGGTAATGTTGTTTGCCGTCGCTTGGAGATACTCAAATAATTTTTTTTGTTCCACCTAATTAGATAATTAGCCTTAATTAATAATCAACCTCAAATATTATAATTAGATTAAAAGTGTCAATGAGAAAATTGCAGAGCAACGTGAAAAACTCCCGTTACAGAATTCTGTTGCTCAATATGTGCTACATAAAACTGTTTTTCCGAGTGTGAAAGAAGCCCGTGAATATACGCAAAGATCGAGAGGCCAGTCGTGCGGCAATTTTGCCTGCATTATAGGCGGATGCAATATATGCCTTGAAGTTCATTGCTTTACCGATTGACAGTTTACCGTACTGCATTTTTTCGCAGTGTGGGAGGATGTTAACTGAAACAAGGCATTGACAAAGGAAAAATGAAATGGGAAAAAAAAGGGAATAGAAGTTCGCTGCAGATTTTGTATACTTATTTCTGGGAACTGGTGCAGAGTATCAGATAGTTTCTAGCGAAGGGCCGAGCTTTGAGTGCTCATAAACTTTTCCATTTATAGCATGCCTCCCTGGAGGCAATAAGTAAAATGTTAATGGGTGAAATTCTGTTAATCGTATTGGCGATTTCACGCAAATTTTGATGTCTGCGAATTCAGCGAAGCATGGTCAGTAAAACGTGTCCCTTTGTCTTAAATGGAGAATAACAGCTGCTTTTTAATTGCGAGAAGTTACAAAATTTACGAACGTGCAGATGAACGCATTTTTCGTTCCTGAAAACGCACTTTATGGCTCCATTCGTGCTTCATTGTTGAAACCGTTTGAACTCACGATTGTGAGGCCGCGTAATGTCCGCGACATTTCTCGTACATGACTCAATGCATACTCGACCAGCAATCGTGGCCCGCCAGACACCTTGAACTGGCGGCGAAGCCGGCGTGATCAGGTCGGCGCGTCTAATAAAGTCCTTTCTTCCCTTCGTTTTGCGGATTTCTACCGAACTGATTTGACAAAGACTTCCGTAAACATTCTTGAAACAGTCAAAGGTCAAATTACTGGGCACGCCACTGCAAAGGGCAATGCTGTAGCCGGCACCAGGCGCTCGTTTGTGTGAGAGCTCCACACAATTTAAAAGCTCGAATTACGAATAAGATCGACCCAATTTTGACCTTCTGAAATTGCGTTCGATATTAATGCATGGAATGAACGGTCGAAATCCTAGCACATGCACCAAAATGTGATATCACGGTACAGTCGGAGCTGGTTGATTGGTTGATGCATGGGGTTTCACGACCGAAGGTAACACTGGGGCGCTATTATGACAGACGCCGTAGAGGAGGACTCCGGATTAACTTTGACCACCTGGGGTTCCTCAACGCGCACCTAAATCCAAGTGCGTGCGTGTATGTTTTCATTTCGCCCCAATCGAAATGCTGCGGCCGGGGGTCGGAACCTGCAACATCGCGCTAAGCGGCAGAGCGCCGTAGTCGCCGCGCCACCGCGGCGGGTAACGGTCGGAGCTGAAACCCAGGCGACCGGGCTTGGTATCCACTTCAGTTGTCACATTAAAATCGTGCAGTCGAGTCGTCTCAAGTGCAGGTTTTACACTACACTCACGGGAGTCCAGCTTTGACCTCTCCTACATTTATTTTTCGACGCTCTCCAAGGAGCCGAAGATTAATCACTGTGACCGAAGCGCAAAAAGTGCATCGCACTCCTTGAGCCGTTGTTCATATTGACTACTAGCTGACAATGACAAGACGTTCTATATTAGTGTCTCCCCCCCCCCGTCAAATGAAGGTGAACACCCTCTAAATTAACGCTAGCAAATGTTCCGCCTAGTGTCAGAGCCGCCTAAAGTATATGCACTTGTTTCTACGAACCAGTTTTGCTACCGAGGAGGTAGATGCGTCATGACGTCATGAAGCACTGCGTTCCTGTGATCGCTGCGGCTGCCACATGTGAGCGAAGCCACAAGGAACGCGCGCAGCATACTTATTTTTTTTTTTTTTTTTTTTAGCATCATCATGCGTAGCGTTATTGCTTCACAATATAAACCAATTGTGTTCTCTGTCATGACAAATGTCGATGACGCCAAATACGGCCTTACGAGCCCAACCTTAGTATCGAGTTGAAATAACGTTTCGTACTCGGTATCATCGTCGGTGTGCTATAGTTTCTATAACTACGAACAGTGCTTTAATGTTCCGGCCGGGGGTAGCGTGTAGAGGAAAGTATCGTTTTCAATATATACCGTTAAGCATAGATGGGTGGATGGCACGGTACCATATTTGCATGATTCTACCGCGCCACCGATTGTAACTCACAGTTATATTACCACCCAAATATAAAAAAAAAAATTACTTCGTGCCGATTCTACCGCACACTTCAAGTAACAATATCTGAGACGATGCGTACCGTGTTAAACTATATTATGGAACACAAGAAGGCACATACAAAGGCACACAGACACGCACACAGCAGAATCTTAGCAGCTAGTCGCTATCGGAGTCCGACGACACCTCCTTTTCACCTCTACCGACCACAGAAAGTCGTCTTCAGTTCAATTTAATGCATTAGAAATGTTACTTCTGGAGTTTCGCGCAACCATCCTCTGCGGGAGTGCATTCCACGCACCATTGACGCACCTTGCGATGTCTCCGAGCCGTTCCGGCCCGTTCGATGGCGGTGTGGCTATAGCTACCTTGCATGGAGCTTTTTTTTTTTTTTTAGTTTGAGTAGAATTAGTTACGATTGTAACGCACATGCCAATTTGAACGCACCTTTTATTTTAAAAAAAAACGTGCTCGTTAGAATCATGCGAATACGATATTTAGGTCTATTCGATTCAGCCAAGTTTCTCTGCACCTATTCACGGTGCACTGCACCTAGACCCTCGATTCCCCGAGGTGCAGCAGTGCACCCTGCACCCCCGTGCTCGATTGAACGGGGTGCAAGGCAAGGTGCCGCCGCGGTGCACTGCACCCTTGAACCTTGCAGCGAGTGGGTGCAGCCCGGCACCTGCTGCACTTTTTCGTTTGAGGTGCCGTGCACCTTTTCCTGAATCGAACAAACCTTTTGTACCTCTTGCTTTTTCGTCCGGGAACGAGCATGCAGTGGATGCGGTCAAGCAGTATGTGCATCAATACTTGGCTCGACCTCTTCTGACGAGCCGGGCGAGCTTTGGGCGGCGCTACTTCGCGCGCTCTGCTGGGCGACTGTCGCCCAGCAGTGTTGCCCGATCACGTTTCGCCGGACGCACAAAAGAAATGCTGCTGGCGCACTCTCCACTGTTTGCACACTCCTGGGCGCAGGCCTCGCTGTCTGTCTGTACGGCCCCTCGGCCGACGAAGCTGTCTTCGCCGGGCGCGTTTTCCCTCCTCGCTGCCTGGCGGCACGCTTCACTGACACAAGCCATGTGCGGTCAACAAACTCGGCGCCGTGGATGTCCGGGCGCGCTCACCGGCGGCGCGGGGAAACCTCCATTTACTGCGCGCCACACAAAACTCATAGTTCGATTGCGTTGTCGTTTGTTAAATGCTACGGCTGGGTCAGTTTGTTCGATCGAACTTGACGCCGTGTTAGCGTACAAAAGATTTAAACCTCTACCGCGTGTTTGGTGATTTTCGCATAGTACTCGTAGTAGAGCCATGTTTCTATCTCGAAAACCTTTCCTGGAAAATTGGTCAGTGTTTAAAATGGTCGGCATGACCGAAGGATGACGCGGGTCATTTAATGAAGTGTGCCTCGCAGCTTGTATACGCGTTAACCCAGGCAGGCATCCGCCGTCTCCGTGCCGGTTTGTAATGAATGCAAAGAACTGGCTCGTAAAAAGAAGGCTGATATTTTTGTGGAGAGAGAAATGAAAGATAAGGGAAAGGCAAGGAGATGAACAAGAACGAAAAAAAAAATGGTTTGCTACCATACACCGGCGGGCGCGCGGAGTTAGAAGAATGAAACGGAGAGAGAGTGCACTAAGCACATTCACACGAGCACAACGCAGGATAACAGTTAGCACTTGTCAGTGCAGAAGTCGCTTGTGCAGGTTTGTTGTTCGTCAGAATTCTAACAATGCATTCGTAGCCCTCTATTGCGTCTGCTTATGAGGTCAGTATTCCAAGAGGATTTGTTCCGGCAAAGGCGTGTCATCAATGCGAGCTAGCCAAGTCGCGAGCTATTCTGTACGCCGCATAGAGAGCAGTCACACAAAACATGTTCAAGTGTCTCCTCGCGACCGCAGGCATAAGCCGCGTTACCAACCATTCCAATACGGAAGACAGAATATTTCGTATACAGGCTATAGACTCCTAGCAGTAGCCGACAAAGCAGGGTAGACTCGTATCGGCAGAGTCCTTGTGGGATGCGACCCTTAGATATGACGGGGTGGGGGGACTGTTAAAGAACAAGGTAACGTAAAAGAGCGCAAACGCTTGCCGTTACCGCCCAGGACGTGAGCCCTCTAGCCACCATACCCTCCCGCATGCTCTGCCAGATTGACCAGCAGCATGGACTAGCTTAGACGCCTAGAAGGCTGGAAGATGGCCGAAGTACATGGCAAAAATGAGCGGTGCCGTTATATAAAACGTTGTATAATAAAAGTGTCATCGCCTCATGAATGGCAACGCTGGTCGCAGGCAAGAATTTGTTGCGAAAGATTATTATGTATTGTGTTAGCAAAAAAACTAATGTGATGAGTGTAGTAAACTTCTTGCGTAGCGCTATAGCGCTTCCACACCCACCAGATCTCATCTGTATAGCGGCGTTTACATGAATGCGGCAAGTGGCATGTTGCATCGCAGTTAGAGCATGGCATCAATGTAAACGGTGGTGCTACGCTAGGAAGGCGAATCGCATTAATGTGACAGGAAAGTTATAGAGTTCGAGACGGGAGAAGTGGGCTCATGCGGTGCATGTAAACGTTGGCCTATCGTATTCAGGGAGACTGGAAAGGTGGCTGCCGCTGTGTCCTCTGCTCTGGCGGAATCGCAAATCGCCGGGAACAGATTGCGGCTTGATTTCCGAGGAAGGCGAGTGCACCAGATGGAAACGCTGTCTCAGAGTAATTACCGTGATATGCTATACTGTCTCATTCATATATCATTAGTGCAGCTAGTGCGCTCTTAGCTAATTCGCACCGCGCGAGACGATAGGTGGAACCTTGCCGCGGCGTACACGGGCCGCTAACGGCAGACCGGTATAACGGTTGTGATACTTTTCCACGCCCTTTGTTGAGCCGGCGCTAAATCTGGGGCTCCAGCTCCGGGGCCACGATAAGTGTCTCTGTTAACGGGGGATGATATTGGCCTGCAAAAAGCGTTCTTCCAATTTTGCTACCAAAACATTCTTCATGTATTGATGAATATATCGTGGAAAGTTCGTGGTAGAACGAGCGCTATAGAGTAGCTTCAAACATGGCGCCAAAGTTACCTCCCCACTATAAGAATGGGTTTGACTTCATAGCGATTTGAACGACTCCTTCTTCAAAAGAGCTGGAAACATGAAAAGAAAAATGAAATATATGTCTTTATAACTGGTTTTAGCTTTCCAAATTTTTGAACATTCACTGAAAAGTTTATTGCCCACCGTTGGCGGCAGCGCGTTGTTTGTGCATCAGTGATTTCGTGCATCGTAGTTCACTTTTCTAAAAAATTTAGTGCCAAAAGAATTTTCGTGTTCACATGCAACACTCAGAAGACAGGAAAGAGCGAACGCTCTTTTATCAGTGACGTGCACGCGAGAAACTGGTGCCATGCGGATCCCGCCCGACCGCTCGCTTCGTACTATCGTCTGCTCGCGTCAGCTCTCGCTCGCGCTTGCTTTGCTTGGTTTGGTCTCGTTCGCGCTTGTTTCGGTTGTCATGGTTTACGATTGTTTTGTAATCTGATTGCATGCGCGACGCGAATTGTGTAGTACTTTCTGGAAGCCACGTGGCACCAGTGATCACACTGGAACCTTCGACTAGTCATGTATAAAAGCCGACGCGCTTGGCCCGCAGATAAGATTTGCGACGATTGCCGACTCAGTATACCGCGAAATGAAAACGCGTGTAGAGCTGCGTTCAAATTTCGCATTAGGTAGTATCCTAAGCGAAGGCTATGCATTTGCCGCTCGAAAAGAGCACCGAGACGAGCATTGTGTTGTGCAGCCTTCTGCACTGCGTAGGTGTAACTTCGATCTGACGCAAGCGGTGCGAGTTCGCGGGACCCCGGGCTGAGCGTTTACACCCCCACCGAGCGCCGCACGGCCTCCCCTCATCGACCGGCGGCAACAGGTCGGCCGCTGGTGCGCGGGAAGCGCTTCCTGGAAGGGGGCCAGCTGGCCTTGGTCGCTGCAGCCGCCGGGGCCGCTTGCTGCTGCTGCCGCCGCCGTTGTCCCGATATTGACCTGCGCCGATTCGATGGAAGGGCCCGCGTGCGGCCGGCCGGTGACGGAAGCGTTGCCCGGGCGCGGCTAGCCATTCAATGGTCCGCGCATCCCGCGCCGCCCCACCTTTCGTGCGCGCGTCATTAATAACCTTGGGGGACGACGGACGATGCTGGGGATGAAACTTGCACGCAGAAAGATACGCGTCTCCGCTGTCGCTCCTTCTAACCGACAGCGCGCTGTCCCTTTCGCTCACGTATGTGGCTTACGGAGCCTCTAGTTCAGTTTTGTTTTGCGCGACATTGCTTGACGTCTGATGAATTCATGACGTCTCGTCATGCGTGGCTGGTTGGTCGGTTTGTGTTAAATAAATGTTTTAGTCCAGCCGTCTACACTGAGCTTCTATTCACGCACAGTTAGTATACGTGCGAGATTTGGTGGCGGCGAGTTCCCGAGGCCTGCGCGGACGCGGAAGGGAGACTTGACGCATGCGCACGCTATATACTTGCAGCCCTGTTTCTTCGAATTTTCTCGCAACCGCCCTGGGGGCATCTTCCGAGCTGAGTGCTAATTCTGGATCCTCCTACCCGCTGTTGCCACTCCAGCCGACCTGCCCGCATTCCATAACTAGTCCGGGAAAAAGAGAGAGAGAGAGAGAGAGAAAGAAAGAGAGAAGAGGACGATAGTGTGATAGATTAGCGGATCGCAAGTTATGACAGATTAGTGATAGTTCAATGCATTAACGCTGTGCGCACCAAGAGTGACCGGGAATCTGTTCCGTGATCAAGCGGCATTCGTGCAGCCTATTAGAAACCATTGGCCGTATTATGTAAGGATTATTTCCATTTTCCATTCTTTTTACCCTTCCTCGTTGGGATCACATGAAGCCGTGCCTCCGTTATCGCCAGTAACGGGCACTCGCTGCGACGGGCAATAATGAATTAATAGAATCGCAGCAAAATAACCCTTACCTAACATTCGACCACGATTGTCAATGTAAGCGAATGACACGAGCGAGCGAACAAACAGTTTTCTTGTCGAGTTCGACCAACGACCAACCACGAAAACTGGCGAAGGAGGCGAAGAAAGCTATTCTCTTTCATACGACTCCAGGATGGAGTGTGGACCTATGTGGTGCTACTGATAAAGGGCCCCTAAACCACTCGTGAGTTGGTCTTCTCTGTCTCGCCTTTGCTGCGCTCCCCACGGGCGCTCTCTGCTCCTCGCCGCGTACTTCTCTAGTAGACACGTGGGCACATACATCAGTACCGAACGTTACGTTGGCGCTCTTGTTTTAAAACACCATCAACTTCCGCTTATCGGGGCTCCGCGCTATCGGCCGCACGCTGTTGCCGCCGTGCGTGCGGTGCAAAACACGATAGACGGGGTGTAATCAGTTGATAGCGCACAACAGGCAAGCGAGACGACGAAGAAGAGGGGGCGTGCGACTGCATGGTAAAGGCGTTCTACCTGACGGATTGGAACCACGGTGCAAGAACAGTTCAGGCGATTGTCATCCTGCACTTAAATCTAGAAAAATAAATTTAGCACGTATTCGCCGAAGCTATAGGGCGGAAACATATATTCAGCGCGCGCTTTGTACGACATGATGCCGTCGTTTGGACAGCAGGACTTTGTCTAGTATGTCTCGTATGTGTACCTGTTAACTTGTGGACTAGAAGTACATGCCGTTAGGGCGATCTGTAGTTATACTGGTGAATTCCAAGGGGGATCCATATTTGTCGTGGCAGTCTGTGTTGAATTTTGCTCGTGTTAACAGCAGGTCGTTTCATCCAGCTGGAGGGGGTGAATCGCAGAGGGATTCGGCATAGCTAAGCGTGTTTTAGCAAATTGTGACCGTTACCGATGCGACCTGCCGCAGACTGCACATGCGTTCGAGGCTGTCAAGGCAGGCTAGTTGTTTGCTAAGGCTTTCATTCCTATTCGCAGCGCAGAATTGAAAAAATACACGCGCACAAAGAAACGAAATAGACGATACAAGCGTTGGAAGCCCCGCGCATGTCCAGTTGCGAGTGGAACGGCTCCGGTAACGGTAACTATACTCCGCTTCATACTTAGCGTTGAACGCTGTGGAAGCTACGGAAGAAGTTGGGTCAGCAAAATCTATCCCTCCGCACGCTTCGTAGGTCATATGGTTTAGACAAACAGTTCTAGAAATAATCAAAAGTGCGTTGGTTGGACAGTACGCCTGGATAAGATTTTTTTCTCTGGGAAGGGGGGGGGGGGGGGAGGGTAGAGCACTTGAATATATGCCTCACGGGAACTCTCCAAGGCTTCATGCCAGATATGTGAGATATGTGAGATACTGACCTACTAGTGACTGCAAAAGTGTTGAGAGCATGAGGTCGCGATAGCATACAATTACGTCGCAGGCATAGCATCTGCACAAGAATTGGAAGCTCCAGAACGACCGCCGCATCCCAGCACTGAATTCTATTGGAAACGCGTGATCTCTTTTTTGGCGCTCTGTGGCCAGACCTGGCCCGTGCCCTAGATCTCTATTTCTGGAAATTTGAAGGTGCCCAAAAAAAAAAAATATGCAAGCAAACAAGCAAGCATGAAAATATTTGTTTCCCAGAAAATCTGGCGCCGGAAAAGTAGCCTAATTAACCTTTACGAAAGTAAAAAGAACAACAGACTTGTGTGCCTGCAAACGCATGTTTCCGAAATCTATTGGCAGGATGACATTCTGTAACGAATAATCCACTTTTTCATTCGGCCCAGGTTCTTGATAGCCCTGGAAATTCTCATTTGCCATCCATGAAAGCTACTCTCTTGGAAAGGGAGGTTGGCTTATGCTGTCTTGCACACTTCCGGAACTTCAGCTTTTGGATTGCGCATGCAGTGTATATGATAGGTGGTCAGTTACATATTGCGGTTTCGCCATGGCAAAAACGAGGTCAAGCATGTGGGCCAATTTAGACTTACAGTACGGGGGAAAAGGAGCAGCCATAAGCAGATTCTCATTATCATCCGCGCTTGAAACAGTTTACAATGGTAAACTATTCTTTCACCGTTTTTATTCATTCTGTGAGAATTTTTTTTGTAGTTAAAGAAATAAAGACCAGCCTTTTATTACTCATTTGGCTATGGTGAAGCGCAGTATACACGGAACCAAAGGAAGACGACATGGCCGGGACAAACGCTACTATATCAACTATCCTGCTAATGTCGTCTTCCTTTGGTCCCTGCGTAATGCGCTTCACCGTTGTCAGATATGCTTCACCAGGTCCCAAAAGACGACTATTCTAAATTTCTTTACTGAATTCCTCATTGAAACTTCAGCCGCGGTACGTGTGACGTCGCGAATTTAACGTCTTTATTTCCGTATTTGAGCAATTTTGGTTTCAGATAAGTTCTCAAAACGTGGTGCAGCTTCGGTTTCATCAGGACGCAGTGTAGTCCTTTAATGAAAAACTGTTAACTATAGATTCATGCAAATGCTATCGAGATCATCACGTCTTGACGAGCCACTGTGGGGAACTTCGGGGGAGTGTTAACACCCAGATTTCGGTTCTGCATCTTTTCTGATGCGGTCAATCCACACGGCCTTCCGCTCGCTTGCGGAAGTGCGGGAAACTGCACATATCGCACACATGTGCACACATTTTGGTTTACACTCCTCATGCGGGCCCAGTGTAAACCGAAATTAGTGCAGCTGTGTGCGACATGTGCTGTTTTCCGCACGTCCGCACGCGTGTGGAAGGCCGTGTGGATTGACCGTAAGTCGGCCCTGAGCCTACTCCTCTCACTAAAACAGGAGTTTTGCCATTCATAAAACGTTCACAAATGATTTACATCAGTGAACTGAATTTTATTAGATAAATTTGGACTCTTTGTTGTTCTCCCCCCGCATTTTATACCTGAACAAAAAAAACTGAAAAAGTTTCTCTCTCTCTCTCTCGCAAGCCCTCTCATCTCCACTTTCGTCGTTGAACCATAGAAACATCAACAACCACTGAATTCTAGACTGAGTGGCAAAGCCGTGAGATTAAATAATTTTATCGCGATTTCCGAGCTCCGCGAACACTACTGCTGTTGGAAGATTGACAGGTATCCTGTGAAGCGCTCGTATCCGCCGGCGCACAACCGGAAGACGGGAACGGAACTGTGTCAGCGTGTTCTAGGTGCGCTACACGACGCTTAGTCGCGGTTCTTTCCTGTGTAACCGCTTCCGGCGAAGAGTCGGCGAAACTGAATGGCTGCGTGCACCTGTATGGGAAATACGCGGGCAGCTCGTTAGTAGTGTTGCCAACGGTGTTGAATTTAGCGAGACACTCCCGACTTTTGAGTAAGAGTCCCGTGTCCCGGCAGTCGGGACACCCAAAAGTGCAGACTTTCGTTTCTTTCTCTACTGGATAGATCAGATTTCCTTTTTACAATTCCTGACAGCAAGTTCGCACATTACTCTTTTTTTCTCTTGCACTGTCATAACATAAAGACGCTTCAGGATGGACAAAATGGCTAGTTGGTTGACATTCATCTTAAGAACTTTTTGAACCGCAACAAAAAGACAAAGACAGAGAAGCAACAATACAAAGTGCTTGTAGTCGCTACGAGATTTGTTCAACGGGATTCGCATAAATACACAAATAAAGTGTCGCACATGCAGAGGAAAGCAGGGGTAACTATCGTTAGCTGGTATAATTTCAAGATAAACTGTCGGTTATCGCTTTGATTTTTTACACCTGCTGTGCTCCGCATGCGCGATCACTTTTTGTGTATATATGTGAAGCCTGTTGAATGTATCTTTCAGTGGCGAGTATTAAGCGCCTTGTCCTGTAGTTTCTCTGTCTTTCGTTTTTTCACTGCGCTTCAAATGTTCTCAAGATGAACGTCAAGGCAGTTTCGTTTTTGTCGAGGTGCTAGTTCTGTTACTGCATCTTTCATGTTGTAAATCGCGACACGGTGGGTCTCAAAAATATGTTCCACTACGTTGCACGTGAATACTGGCGGCTCGTTGCTTTCACAGGGTCGGTCGTCGCCAGCCGCTCCCCTCCTCATCCCCCGTATCCTGACTTGGTCAACAACTCTAGGGCTGTGATTCATCGCATTTAAAAGTATTGCGAGTTGGATATGAGGTGGATCTGGTGAAACGTCTAATTCTCCTTAAAGCACGTCTTCCTGTAGTGAAATCACAGCTTTGGGATTTCGATGATTGCCTTCAGTAGAGGGTGGGAAGTATTGAGATAAGGCGCTCTGACAGATTGCGATGGCGCCTATGTTGTGCATGATGTGCATGAGTAGCATGCCTTACGGCGTTGGTCTCGAGCGTCGAGGCGTCTTATTTGTCTGCAAACTAGAACACCTGTCCGCTTTTTCAGCGTAATTAAGGCAACTCTTGAATGAGCCTGTTGAATTACTGGCAAGAAAGGAACAAGGCTGACATAGTATAATGATTCTATTCCGATGCTCTTTCATTTCGCGCTCCTTCTGGGGTCCGAGCGGCGCAGTACCCGCGTTCACCGGCATCGACCAGCCATGAACGGTTGATGATACGAAGGGAATAGAATGGGCGAAAGGAATCCGTACGTTATGCCTGCCTAAGCAAAACAAAAACGAGCTACCTTGGCGGTGCAGTACTTGTGTGGGAACGTTTTATCGGACTCGCGTGGCGTCTGCAGGCATCGGTACTTCCGGTTTCTCAGTCTGCGTTGCGCGAGCTGCCCCCTCGAATGCGACGACAAGCGAAGAAAATATAAAAGTTTGCAGGTTGGTCGTTCGTCGTCGCTGGCGGTGGTAACACGACGCTCGCAAAACTTGGTGCTCTTGCTTGCCTGCTCTCGAAGCTACTTTTTTTTGTCTTTTATATTTCTTTCTGCGGGTAGCGTATTGCTTTTCCACGGGCTCTTTTCGACTTGTTTCTTTTAGCGAGCAGCGCCGTGTTTTTGGAAGCCGACCGCGGGCTCGTGCCGTCGGCCGTCTCCGATTCGCCGCGCTTGTCTATGCTTGCGTGTGTGGCGTCGCGCTGGCTTCTTGCCTCGCCGTATTTACAAAGGCCGTTTGTTTTGCTTCTTGCGGCGCTGGCCTGCGTTTCTATTCCCGGCGGCTTCGCTGAGTAACTCGCCCCCCTCCTTCGACCTGAGGTCGACGGGGCCGCGCAGTTTGGCCGGCGCTGCATGGTGGCAGACGAAGCGCAGGACACTTGCAGTGGCATCGCTGTTTCCTCTCTCCCTCCACTTGCGTCTTCCGCCGCCCTCTTTCTCTCTATGGACATAGTACTAGCGAACTTGTGCAGTAATAAACTTCGAGGAATCCGTAATAACTTACCTAGAGGAAGTAATGCGTACGCACAAGTTTACAATTCCTTTTTTATGCCCGACTGTTGAAACGGCATTAAGCATTTTCTGAGCTTCAGCCAAAGGGTCGAGTGGGTTATTATATTTTGTTAGCTTTATTGGCCCCAATTTTTCAGGTTCTCGTCAGTTCACCACAATCGCGAAGACACCTCAGCACGTATTGCAGGAGAGGCAGGCGCGAATTCGCAGTAAATATAATTTGGGCCCTGCGCACACACAAGCGCGAAACGAATTTTTTTAATTGCTTGGGGAAAGCGGAGCATTCAATTTGCTCACATCAGTTTGCAAGAAAATCATTTAGGCACGTGCGTCCGTGGCGCGAACCCAAAACATGACTGCATTCATAGAGCACTGGACCGCGTTCTCCTCTTGCACGTTTCAGAATCCGCTAGGAAAGCAAGTCACATTAATGCGTCAGACAGGGGTGAATTAAGACGCCTAAGTCGAGTTTGGCAGTGCATGTAAACGCGATCGCATCGCATTAGGAATTCTGGGAGCTGGAACTTGCTGCGGATCTGCTGCGCTCGCCGAACTGCGGCGCGGCGTCGGACGCGTCCGGAACCGCTGCTTTGCCTTCGATGTGCGACGCTCGCCGAGCTGGGGCGTGGCGTGGCACCGGACGCGTCTGATGCGCTGCTTTGCCTTCGATGTGCGACACCGTGTGCCGCCAGCATCGCACCAGGGGTGATGCGCTACATGAAAACGCTGTCGCACCGCATTACTCGTGATGCGCTAGGAAATGCGATGCGACACTGTCGCATTCATGTAAACGCGGCTACTGGGCATTATCCCACATACCCGTAAAGCCTCAATCAAGGCGTCCCGCGTGCTGCTTTGAGACGTTAAACACTATATGGATTTTATTTAAAGATTCTGCAGCGGCTGCACCACATCCAGTAGACGACTGCGGCATGTCATTGTTCAAACCGTAGCCGCTTGAACCTGCTTCGAGCGTAAAAGTTGTGGGCACTCTAGCCCCGTTTACATGAATGCGACAGTGGCGCATCGCATATCCAAGCGCATTTGGGAAAGGCGATGCGACGCCGTTTACATGTAGCGCATTAACTCTCGCGAGAACGTAGCGCCACAAGGGAAGTGCAGCCGACTTCCGGTGTAACTGGTTTCCGGTAGTGGGCCGAGTGCACGTCGGTGGCTGAGTGCCGACTGTACCGACTACCGAGTCTGACGCTTGTGCGAAAGCGTTCCGTCTCCACCTTATGCTACTTTTGTCGGCATGGACTAACGTTACTGTCTCGTAGCTTCACCAGCGCGGCAGTCCCGCAGCTAATTCCTTCCCATAATTCCTAATGCGACGATCTTGCGTTTACATGCTCCGCGAGAGTCGACTCGCGCCCGTAAATCTACCCTCGCCTGACGCATTAATGCGATGCAGCTTCCTCGCGCATTACCGCTGTTTACATGAATGTGATGCGCTAGAAATCCGATGCGATGCGACACTGTCGCATTCATGTAAACGCGGCTATTAGCCCCGTTCACATGGATACGATGCGCTAGAAGTTGATGCGATGCGATGCGCCAGTTGTCGCATTCATGTAAATGCTGCTAGTGAAAGTATTTTGTTTTTCTTATGTCGTGTGGGGAAGCCGAGAAGGTTTCCTGGCGACGGAGTAACGGGATCGCTAGAGCTTTGTGCTGGACTTTGGTGCCCTTGGAAAGCCTTTAGCTTCGATACATTTTGCAGCCTTGTTTTGCGGCCGGATTTTGAGTGACAGGAGGAAAGAGCAAAATTCTGAAAATCACGCGTCATCAAGAATGGATATGTTTGTTTATTTATTATTTAATATACATTCTTTCAAGGCCTGGTAGGCACAACAGGAAGGAGTGGTGAAAATGTACATTTGCAGTACAGGACAAGAACAGAAAATCAAACTATAAGGCACTTTGAACGGCGATCTTGAAGTTAGTGGTGCGACAAATTGAGACATTGGAGGCGGGTATAGCGGTTCCATTTATTGGAGGTTCTTGGCAAAAAGGAAGAATGGTACAGATTAGTTCGACAAGATGGCACTTCAATTTTGTGTTAATGGTTGATTATTATTATTATTATTATTATTATTATTATTATTATTATTATTATTATTATTATTATTATTATTATTATTATTATTATGCGAGACGAGATGTAACTTCGTGTGGCAAAAAGATTTTCTTTAAGGGTTAAAGTAACATATTCTGTGAAAAAGACAGAGACGAAAGTACTTGCGACGTAACGAGAGGTCAGGTAGATCTAGTGTTCTTTTCAAGGACGGTGACGCTGGAATGACCAGGGTGTCTACCAACCGGGAAAACCGGGAAAACCGGGAATTCTCAGGGATTTTGAGTAGTCTGGAAGAACTCAGGGAAAACTCAGTGAATTTGTGCCTCTATCAGGGAAAATTAGCTGTAAGTTTATTGAAAGGGTTGAAAGTCGCGGTAACGCTGGCTCGAGTAACAGACAGCAATCGTAATGAATAGTCTTTGACGCCCTGTCGTCGGCTGGAGGAGTTGCCAGTGTACAGTCAACAGTGGCGTAGCTAGGTCGTCTGGCACCCGGGGCCCTTAGCTCTTCTGTCACCCCCCCCCCCCCCCGGGTGTAGTCGAGGAAGGCGAGGATATCGACAATTTTCGGGTGTCTTCAGACGTATACGAAACCCCCCCCCCCCTTCTAACCCCGTGCACCCGGGGCCCCCGGCCCCCCCTGTTGCTACGCCACTGACAGTCAACGACCGACTTTCCGGATTCCCGATAATTTGGACGGCTTCGCGGCACCACCATGTACCCCATAGAGTCAATGTATCAGAACGTCTGAAATTTCAGACGCAAGAACTCTTCGCCGTCCGATTTTCCAGACGTTTTGCCGAGACCACAGGTCCAAAACGGCATTATTCAAAGCCACGACTACTGCCATTATGATGACCTCGCCGCCTCGAACCGCCGCTCTCACACGATGATCCGCTGGCAGCCGTAGCCCCCACTGCAGCAACGCTAGGCCTAGCTGCTTCGACGTTCGCTATGAAGCTTCTTGCCGTTGAGTGCAGCGTTCTTTATTGAAAGAATTTGCTGCTGTCAGCAATGGTACGGACTCCGCCTTTGTGGTCCTCGCAATTGGTTTAGGAGCTTGGAAAGCACGGTGCGTTGCATAATGCCGGTTACCGAAAGTCAGCCTCGCCTCTGTACAGAAAATTACTTGGTGGAGCACATGCAAAAGTATTGCAGTGAAGCATAACAAGCGTGGGAAGGGGCTGTTGCCACGGGACACAGTATGCATTCCTTAATTATACACGCGTGCACCCGGTATTTCCTGTCACAGTACAAGCACCAATATGCCTAATACGTGTACTAACATGCCTGCAGAGCGTTTTCGAATGTGCCTGTCGCGGATTGAGCCCTTAAGGGCAGTAAATGACATGCATTTATTTTTCCAACCGGCCGATTTTCGGAAGTTCTCGCGGCCCCTGGGGAGTTCGAAAAATCGGACGTGGACTTTGAAACTGGCCAAGAAGATGCTTCAGATGATCCCTGTGGCGAATGAGAGGCGGAAGGCGGACAAGAACAGAAAGGACCTACGCATTGGGGAATGAACGGGAAAGGAAGCGTGCTGCCGCCGTTTTGAGCTTAGAAAACAGTGTTGGCCACCAGCTGAGATGCGGGTGTCCCTCATCCAAACCAAAATAAACTCTTTAAAGCAGTGAAACACAACACTGAGGCGTCGTTCGCGGGCTGAGAGTATGTCAGGACAGTTTAGGTTGACTTACGAGCTGTTGAGAGAGAATCTCAATTGTGACAATGTTCGGGCCTCATACCACTGAGCTTGCTATCACTTGATAGAAATAGCTCATATTTGACAATATTTGCTTCTGTATGCATCTCCTTTTTATTTGTATTTGAGAATGTCCGACTCGATTTGCGATTTTTTTCGAAGGTTTTTTATTTGCTGTACATTTTACTAACCCCTCCCTTCTATTCCTTTTTTGAATAGCATAAACACTACTCCTTAGTATTCAAATTTCATTAAGTTGTCTTCTTTAATTTTTTTCATATGCTTACTAGAGAGTGACAGCATCGAGCGATATGGTTTCAGCCCGTCTTGATATAAAACATAGTTCTGCATCACTCAGGGAATTTTGCAAAGGAACTCAGGGAAAACCTGGAAAACTCTGGGAATTTGGAAATGTCAACTTGGTAGACACCCTGATGACATGAATAATTTGAGAGAATAAAACGGGCGGCGCGGTTCTGAATGCTTTCAAGGGAAATTGCAAGATTGGCATGAGCAGTGTCCCATGCGGCACAAGCATATTCTAATTTTGGACGTACGAGTGTTTTGTATAGAGTAAGCTTTAGTGAGGTGGGCGCTGATGCAAAGTTTCGTCTCAAATAGCCTAACGTTCGGTTAGCATTTTTAGGGACATATTTAGCGTGCATATTCCATGAAAGGTTGCTAGTAATAGCAGGGAAGAAGTTTGGGCGTGTTGGCAGTTCAGTCGTAAGCGTAAGTGTTCCTGCTTCGTCCTTATGTCGTTCTTGCGCTATGTGTTCCAGCTTATGCTAGTAATATACAAGCCAATATACTTATAGGAGTTAATATATGATAATGCATTTAGACATATTTTGCGCAAAAAAGACGGTTGAGTTATTTTGCACAAAATGTTTGAGAAATAGTTTTGACCGTATTAACGAGTAAAAGAACGACGCGTGGCAATATTGTCTTCATTTGTATGTAGACAGCTAATTCAGCGTTAAAGGGGCCCTGAACCATCCTTCGGGCTTGGTGAAATAACATAGTCCGCGGGTAGCATGCGCTGCTGTGAACGTCTCAGCCAAGTTTTGCTGTCGTACGCGGTGCGTGGAGCTCGCGAGCACATCGCGAAGTCACCTTTCTCTTAAACGCTCTCGTTTCAACAGGAGGCCCTGTCCTCGCTCTCTTCTGCACGCTTTATTTCGTCATTTAATGCACTCTTTCGTCATTCCCTTAGACGGCTGCTATGGGCTGACAGCTGACATCAAACTGCGGTCGGCTACATGGCGTCGATACCGCAACCGCCGAGGAGTGTCGCCACGAGTCCACTGGCTAAGCGCACTGCGGCTCGCTGAGGACAACCGCGTTTGGCTTATGTTTAGCGCGTCGTAGGCACCAAAGGCGCAAGGCATGGTGTCTACGCTAACATCCGGAATGAAATTTGAACTGCGCGCCACGGTAACATTTAGAAGGCGGAGCATTATGGGCAAGGCATTGAAGAAGGAACGGGAGCGCAGCGGAGGCCGTGTTTGATTGCCAATAACTCAGCTTTTGCTGAACGCATTGAAGTACATTTTGCGGCAAAGTATTTGCGAAATAGCCTATTTTTACTTGAAAAGCCTTTCTCCACTTTGATAAAAAGTGGTTCAAGGCCCCTTTAAGGAGCTGCAGTAATACGGACGGCCTGTCGTGTTGTGGGTGGATCTTCTGCTTTTAGGACAGCAAACGGTGGGAAGATGTTTCCTTGTGCAAAATATCTGATCCCCAGTGTTTTGTTTGTTCAAGGTTTTAAGTTTCATGTCATTTCTTCGATTATTTGTTAAAATAAAATATTTCCGCGGCCGAAAATGCCGTATTTCAGGGCTTTCTCTGAGCTGTGTCGTAGCTGCGGCATGCGTTTTTGCGAGATCGTTACTTGGGCTGGCCATTCCACAAACTATACGTTCCTTGGCTGTACTAGTAGTAATTTATTGTTCAAATAAATAAACAAATGGGAAAAGGAACGGGAGGAAATTACTGCTGGCACCTGAACGGCGGTCAGCTGTGGAAATGAGGCGGGGGGGGGGGGGGGGGGGGGGGGCTTAAAAGGACAGGGAGAAAAGAGGATCCAGTAAAGACGGGAACTGTTTACGTATATACAACATATCTCAACTAGTTACAAGTTATCCATAGTTCGCCTGGTGAGTGACTTCGTCGAGAGAGCTTGTGACCCGACACCGCGCCGACACTGTTTAAGTTACGTATAGCAGTCTGGTGGCGAGGCCCGACCGCTCGAGCAAGTCACGTCGAAGTCGTTTCCGCAGCAGTTGAGATACAGCAACATGTTCGATACTTGTTTAACATGCACTGCAGATTTTGCCGGTATCTTGCGGCTTTCGTCCAGTCGGTCTCTTCCATACTACCAATTTATCTAGATCGCGTGGAATGTCAGATTTCCTCATCATGTAGTGATGGCCCTCCTTCGGCTCGAAGCACAGAAGTCCATGGAAGTGAATCAACCCAATTTTACGGTACCGTTTAGGGTTTTGGCGGTTCCCCTTTCTTCGCGCCATCAATTTGGGGATTGTTATTTTAGGCCTACTCGCCTGAACACGAGCCTGACCTTCATTTTTTTTATGCGAGATCGTCAAATAGCCCATTGAGCGAAAAAGCCGGCGTTCGTCGTCAGTAGCAGCGAAACGGCAGGTAAATTCACATTGGCTGCGACGCCACGTCATGAGCGCGCCTCCACGGAGCAGAGCGGCCAGGCCAAAGGGAACACCTGCGCACTAGCGCGCCAGGTGTTGCGTGAGGCGAGTGGGCATAGCCGCGACGCAACGTCATGTACTCTCGCTCTCGGAAGCCTGTGTTATCCGCGCGTGCATTGTCAGCACAACCTCTCGCCTGCGTTCTAACTGCGCCTCGGTAAGGCCAATTCAAAGCGCATCAAGCGTCTCAACGCGCTCGCCTACCTGCTAGGAGTTCATAACTCGAAGGACCGATCAGCGGCGTTCATTGAAATTAATGCTTTCGCATTCACAACTCACAAGAAGTGCTTCCGTGTTCTGGGATGTTCTTTTTTTTTTTACATTTTATGCTTCCGGCACCGACGAACCGCTGTCATTCGTCATTCCGTCGTTGCTCCGTGATGCCCTCTCTTCATTATTTTCTTTTTTTCTCGTCGCGAGGATTACAATTTTCTCCCTGCTGAATGCGAGCTTCCGCAGAACTGATTGCCATATCTCGTAGTCGCCCATTATTATGATTTATTTTTAAATATTTACTGCTCTTGCGTCTTCAGGGCTCCCTTTATTTTTTTGCCCAATCCTGACCATTCTCCCTATAAGCGGATCTACTGTGTCATATTTAATTTCTCACATATACTGGGTTCTTTGCTGACAAGACGGGACAAAATAGAAAGGGACAGTGTGTTGAATGCTGTGCACGAATTTGTGGGCATGCGTGTTATACAATCTGCATTAAAACGTTCACGAAATTTCAAGTACAGTAAGCGCGTACAGTAAGTGACAACAGAATAGTGAGTTGACTCCGTGTTTCCCATGTCGCTTTCTTCGTCTCCGTTGCTCGCGTTGCGTCAACCTTTGTGAATAGTGATAACTCGAGAAAAGCACTAACATTTACCAAAAAAAAAAAATCCGGGGACACCTAAGCACTTCTTATGAGTTGTGAATGCGAAAGCATTAATGTCCACCTGAATGCCGCTGAGCAGTCCTTCGAGTTATGAACTCCTCGCGGGCAAGCGAGCACGTTGAGACGCTTGTTCAACGCCTCCTAGATAGCACAAGGCCGGTGTGCTTCGATTCTTGACGTCATGCTACCTTGCCCGAATGTCATAGAATCTAATGGGGACGCTCCCGAGTAAGCAGTGGTGATTTTGACGTCACCGCCTTCGTCACACCGGGCTTGACAATGGAAATCTTGGTCCAAGTAGCATGATGTCATAAAGCAGAGTGCACAGGCCTGCTATCTAGGAGGCGCTGATTTATCCCAGTGAGCAAGACACTCGGCTTCTGAGCGTGGAGGGTCGCAGGTTCGAAACTCGCTACCGCCAACCTTTTCCTTTCGATGTTTTTTTGTTTCTTTATACATTAGTTTATAGTGATTGCCGAGGCGAAGCTAGAACACAGACAAGAGCTTACGCAAGCGAGGAATGCACGGATAACACAGGCTTCCGAGAGCGAAGGTAACGTGTGGTCAAGGCGATGCTCTCTCCCGTCACGCAACACCTGGCGCCTTTCGCCCGCCCTGCACCGTCGAGGCGCGTAGGTGACGTGGCGTCGCAGCCAATGGGAATTTAGGTGCCGTTTCGCTGCTACAGATGCCGGCTTTTTTGCTCAATGGGCCATTTGATGCTTTTGCAACAATAGCATTTGCAAACTTGAGCGTTGCAGTAACATTTGGCGATTGGGTATGCGCGTGGCACGTTTGATACGTGTCTCGCGTTGCTTTTCAAACATTTCGGCACTCAGTGCTGTGATATTCTTTTTCGCGCAAGTTGGTCAGAGACAGCTGATCCCAGGTTTTACCATTTTCTCAGTACTTAAGGCAATCCGTTCACGGCGTCATATGCTGCTGGCGCATACAAAAGAATTTTTATAAATGTAACACTTCTAAATTTAATCCGAGGAACATGTGTGGCTAGTGCGCAAGCTTGGATATTTTGTCGCGGCTTTTTTTAAACATTGCTCCGTGGAACCCAGAACGTGACTTGCGCGGTCTGCTCTTTTTGGCCTTGTGCTGACGTATTCGAAAAATGCTAGCGCTTCCGGTGCGTACGACGTGCTCATTTTTTGCACCCTTGTACTTTCTCCTCACCGCCTATTTCTTTTTTATAACCTTTCTTTGGTTTTCGTCTCGTTTCCTCGTAATGGCGTGAGCACCCTCCTATCTAGCGAGATCTCGGTTCTCCGATGTTGCTCCGCGCTTTTCACCCGTGCTCGACGTGGTTGCTTCTCTTGCACTCGCGTCCCGACGAAGAGCTGTGCGCGCCCCCGCTCGTCATCTCGGCGTGCTTTCCAGGACGAGCCGGCACTTTCGCTGCGTGCCGGCCTCTTCGACCGCGTTGAATTTGCGCGTGTAAACATGCTTGCCCGCAACGGAAACGTACCTTGGTGGCAGTTTTGCAATCGGCACGTGCCGTTCGTGTCCTCGTTGCGGCTGGAGGCTTCGCCCTCCGTGCGGGATATATGCGAATGCCGCCGCTGTGCTTTCTGTTTGTGGTTGCTCAGTGGCTATGGTGTTGGACTGCTGAGCACGAGGTCGCGGGATCGAATACCGGCCACGGCGGCCGCATTTCGATGGGGGCGAAATGCGAGAACACCCGTGTACTTAGATTTAGGGGCATGTTAAAGAACCCCAGGTGGTCGAAATTTCCGGAGTCCTCCACTACGGCGTGCCTCATAATCAGAAAGTGGTTTTGGCACGTAAAACCCCATAATTCTTTAATTTTTGCTTTATGTTTCGACCGCGTATACACTTGTATTTCGATATGCTGTGATGTGGCTTCACATCCAGGAGCACGTGCACACACACTAGATATGAGGCAACATATCGGATAGATTGGGTTTAAACGTCTGTGGTTCTGTTAACGTGCACGCAAATCAGGAGCGTTTCGTATAACGCTCCCCATTGTATAACGCGATGCGTTCCACGACCAGAAATCGAAACCTCGAACTCGTGCTCAGACACTGAGTCACCGCGGAGCGTGTTATATAATAATGCAAGCAGTATAAAGCATGGTGCCTCGGAAAAAATGAAAAAGAAAAAAGAAAACGGAGGACGCTTATCTTTCGCGTCCCGTTAAGTGGAACGCGATAGCATTCAAAGATCCCTGACAATTTTTCTCACACTTCCCGGCAACTGCAGCTTGTGTAACTGTAATGTTTACCGGGCAGCGCTGGCGGCGTAACGCTATGCACGAGGGCGAGCTTTGTGGTAGAAACGCGGCCTCTTGCGTGGGCCGATCCCGGAGGCGGTGCACAGCCGCGCCAAAAGAATTACATCATTTTTTTCAGGTTTCTGTTATTGTTTCGCAGTTTTAATCTTTAAGTCTGAGAAAATTCAACGTAAAAGGCATGCGCTGTCGGTGTCTTGTTTCATGACATCTGTTCGTGGGCTGTCATTCTCAAAATTCCGAGGAATTACTTCGCCAGTTGTGTAAGACAAGGTATGAGGAATTTTAGTCGTAGAATGGCGTAGCAATATAACCCCCATATGCCGCATGTCATATAGCAAGGCGTGGGAAAGCAACATCATAACACGACTTTATTATAACTTTAGTATTAGAACAAATGAGGAAGTACAAGAAAGCTGGGAAGCCGTGGGTAACTCGAGAGATGTATAGAATGATGCAGAAACGTGGCAAATTATTTGATACATTTATTCCCTACAGGAATCTTGCTCTATTAAGTGAATACAAGAAAATAAGAAACAAGTCGACTTCAGACCTCAAGAAAGCTAGCAGCACTTATCGACATATGTTTTCCACGGTGTCAAACGATCCAAAGAAATTATGGGACGCAGTTCACAGGTTTATAGGAAACCAACAGAACACAAACCCGAATACTCTAACGTTTGATGGTGCTGTATACAGTGAAACTTCCTTGGCCAACAAATTCAATTATCATTTTTCACTTGCTGGTGGGACATCCCACTCTAGTGGTTCATTAATGAAATCTCAAGAACTTGTAAATCGCGAGAGCTCCAATTCCATTTTCCTATCACCTTGCACTGAAACGGAAATGTTTTTCGTTCCTAAGAAATTGAAAAAAGGTACTGCAACAGGAGCTGATGACATAAAAGCCGACCCAATAATAGCTGTTGCTGATATTGTCTCGGCTCCATTATGCCATATCTGTAACAGTGCTTTATGGAATGGCACCTCTCCCGATTCTATGAAAATCGCCAAAGTGATTGTATTGCATAAAGGAGGCTCCGTCGCTGATTTAAATTCCATACTTCCTCATCCATACTTCCTCTTTTCTCGAAAGTGCTGGAACGACTCCTAAAGTGCAGACTAATTAAATTTCTAGATGAAAAGCACACCCTTGTGGACCAACAGTTTGGATTCCGTGAACTCAATTGGATCTACTAAAATGGCACTTGTTAAGATCAAAGAAAATATCCTCAGTAATTTTTAGAACAAATCATATACGGTCGGTCCTTTTCCTGGCTATTAGAAAGGCTTTCTGCTCAATTGATTACCATCTTATTTAGTAAGATGGTGCCATCTTTTTTAATAAACTACTATACTATGGAATTCGTGGCGTGGCCCTAAAACTGATTCAAAATTACTTTACTGTTAGACTACAACACACCTGTTATAATGGGTTTTGTTCACAAAAGAAAGAAATAGCTCTCGGGGGTCCCTCAAGGGTCAATTTTAGGTCTACTATTCTTTATTCTATACGTAAAACGATATCTTAAACATACTGCTTACTCTAGATATAGTCTTTTACAGGTATGCTGATGACACAAGTTTGTTTTTCTCAGGTAATAGTGTGTGTTCGAAATTTCAGCCAGTAATTTGTTAGATCAGTTTGGTTAGCAGCGAACCAGCTACAGTGAAACGCCAATAAAACTAAATATGTGCCTAGAAATAAGCCTGATGACTGTGCAATTTGCGTCAAGTTAACTAATTGTGAAATCGAGTGGACTTCAGCTTTTAAATTTTCGGGTGTTCTTTTTGATGAAAACCTGAGTTTTACACCTCATGTAACGGAAATTCATTCTAGTATTTGGAGGTCAATAGGCATATTGTTTAGCATTCCTTGTTCCTATTTGGTGGAAACGCCGCCTGTATTATACATTAATTCAGTCCTATCTTAGTTATTGCCTGTTGGCATGGGGTAATGCATGCCAATAAAATTTGGATCGACTGATATGTCTCCAAAAACAAACACTTCGCTGTATTAAAAACCTTGAACGCTGCGATCACATGGAACTTTTGTTCTTGAAGCATGGCCTTTCAAAAATTATTAAGCAATATGAATTTAAGCTCGCTAAATACATAAGAGGTGAACTTGAGAGGTATGTTTGGCAAAAAAAATGAGGGAATCTTTCTCAAGTAACACCCAATGCAATTTTAAGCATGACCATTTTAGAGTTGCATTTTGCAGGAGCAACTATAGTACAAAACAACTAGCATACTTAGTCCACTCCGTCATAAATGCACATCGTAACACGATCACTATGGTGCAAAAATTCATATCGTTGAACAGCTTTCAAAATGCTATGAAAATATATTTGCTTTCCCTTTCTGATTGAGACTGTGCCCATTAGTGTCTTGTGAGCTTTATGTATAATTTTTTTTTTAAGTCAGTTTCATGTTGTGCTTGTATATATTTATCTTTCTTTTTCTTACACGTATTGCTATGTTGGACCTATACTGTTCCTACTTAGGATGGTGTATAATGATACAGGTATTAAATGCACGTATGTTCGTAATGTACGCTATGCACGTGTAATCCATCCTATTGACATGTCTGTATGCTATATTTTATGCTGTGCTACCTCACCATTGAGCAATGTACGAGTGACAAGGCCTTAGACAATGTTTTGCCTTTAGCCTTGTCATGCAAGACCGTCATTATGTGTGAACCAATGCTAAATAAAATAGACAAATAGATATACATATACCTCAATATATACGGAAATTTTAGCCCACGGACAACTCCGCCGACGCCGGATTTTCTGCGACACGAAGCCCTGCACGCTATCGCATTAATACCGTATTGAAGGCTACAGAGCAGCTTCGTGTTGCCGCATGTGTGAGCAGGAGATATGTCCACTGGGGGGCGACATTAGAGTATTCTCAAAGAGGCGAAAGAGGAACAATACGTCAGGCTGAACGAGTTACTGCTCTAGTAGAGTTCTGGAATCGAGGTCATTCTTACCCTGATCGGAGGCATGATAAGCCAGAAAATACGCCAAAAGCGAAAGGCCGGTGGCGACGGGCCCTTCAAGTTCCCGCACCAACTTCTCGTGACGTCATGGACTTTTACATCCTCTTCTCCTGTCTAGTTGATCGTTCGTCGGTAAAGAAGGAACGCATTCCGGTCTGAGTGAAAATACTACGCTGCCTAGGAAGCGTCTAGAACTTTTTTGCGCTTAAACGGATCTACTCTAAATACGCGAAAATACATTGAAATCCGTGACTTCATATTACGTAGCGTCGACGTGGTTTTGCAGTGGGGCGAAATTCTAAGCATGGATGTCTCGCTTTTTCCGTTAGTAAGCAATATTTTTCCGCTGAATGAATGAAAATGGAGTTTTTTTATGTGTACTGTACCAAAGCTGCTTTATTGCTACCTAGAAAGGACGATAAAAGGATCGGCGCCTGAGGCCAGCCTCTTGCGGGGGCATTCCTTACTCGCGCATTTACCTCCCGCGTTGCATCATAAGGCTCGCCCCAACTGTCTTGCCAATACCCGCTTTTCTTGCGGGCAGAGCCGTGCTGTACGACTTCGCTGCGTGAGTGAGTCAGACGGCCTTCGGCGTTTCTTTTTGTCGTTCTTTCTTCTCGCGCCATTTGGGATGCGCGGGGGCTGCGGTGAAGGTTCTCTTCTTTCCCCTTTTGTTTTTTGCAGGTCTGAAGCTAGGTGCAATAACAAATTTTATTTTAGAGCATTGTGCTGGCATCCTTGTTTTATATGACGTCATAATTGAATGCATTTCAGAATTTTCCATGTTTATTTCGCTCAGTAAAAAAGCGATAAAAGTTCCGTTTCCAGAAATCTGCATAAACTGCGTTATCTTTTCAGCTACCATAATTTTTCTCCCTTTTTGCCTGTTACTACAGTGTCTGCTGAAAATAATTTGAAATTATTAATATATTTTTTGAGAAAAATACCTCCAAAGCTGCAAGAAGTGAATTTCTTATGATATTCAAGCCAAATTTAAGCATTAAGGCCCCCCAGATAAAAAATGTCAGATAGCTCAATATACGCACCGACCTCTTAGGTTGTGATTTAGAAATTTTCGTTTGAGTAAATTTTGTCTGAAGCGAGAAAACAATTTTTGAAGTCAACAACCAATATCACCGGTAGGCACACTGCATATGTGCCGCAGCTCTCCTCGTCGTCTGCCGCCCAGCATACAGCGGCTAGCATACGGGGTGATCATTTTTCACTCTGATGGGATTTTTAAAGATCGCATGTTGCAGATACCATAATTCCAGTTCTTGAGCTGGATCTTTCAGGGAGGCGGACATTACTTGCACAAAAATCGAAACACATATTTAACGAATTAACTAGCATTCGCTAGCTTCCTAATTAATTATTGTATTGTAATTAATTATTGTAATTAAATTGTAGCCGGTGAGATTGTCAGGCGTATCCACTTCGAATGACTTTCCGAAATGCCACCAGTTTTGAGATATGCACCATCAAACTGGCCTAAAAATGCACTGATGGTGCACTTACTTTTTTTAAAACAAAACGCTCTTTTATGCATTCATGCACAAAAGTAAGTGTATTTCGTCCCATACTTTGGGAAATAATATGAATTCAGATGAGCTTACGAGCAGGTGCTCATGCTTGCTGCCATGGAGGAAGGGAAATGTTAGGAGGCAGCATCGCGCAACGCCATTCAAGTCAACGGTGTCGTCCCAGCACGGAGGATACGTCAGAGCGCGCGGTAGGCTTTAGTATTACTCCCAGTTCATTTTTTTTCGATACCCATTCACGTGGAGGAAGGCAAAAGTTCCTTCATGTTGACAAATCTCGATTCTTGCTCCTTGATCTCGACGCCAGAGGTCACGTCTTGGGCCGACACTGAGCAAAGGGACTGGCGTCACGGAGTGTTTGCTTGCCAGGGTTGGGCAGGGTGACGTAGTGCTCTCTCCTAACTTTTTCCTTCATCCATGCTTGCTGCAGCCGAACGACGCCATCTTTGCTTAAAGGAGCAAGAAAACCAGATGTGAACACCGCAGAGATAAGAAACGAGAAACAGCAAAAAGCGGAAATCCTTGACGAAGCAAGTTTCTTATTTGTTACAAAGAATAAACTTTTATGAAGAAACGAAAGAATAGATGTGTTCTGTTTTATTCTGCGTCGTCTACGGATGCTATCATTTGCGGTCTGCATGCAGGCGCGTAATAACAGAAGTGCGCTTCGGTGGCATAGCTTCCTTGTCATCGTGGGGGTGTTGGGGCGGGGTTGTCAGAATGCTATAGTCGCCACATTTCGGGCGCCGGCGAACACCGGTGTGGCCCGGGTGTGGCAGTATGGTAGTGTTACGTCGACAGAAGTACTGATGCGTTGTTTCGCTGTGGAACGAGATTAGTTTGTTTCCAATGTTCAAAACGCATGCGAGCTCGGCTCCGTCTTTCTTTTTTTCCGCTTCACGCTCAGTTCAGTGGTTGTGCATTGGCAACGGTAAAAAGAGAGGGGAAAGCTTGTGACCCACGAGCGGCAGTTGGTGCGACGCTTCGGAAATATGCCGTGCCAGACGGAAGGGCGGCGCCAAGGTTTGCCGGAAAGGAAGACACGCGCGGAAAGGCACGAACTCGAAGTGCTCGTCGTTTCGAAAGCGACTTCTCAACACGGGGTGCGCACGCTGGTGTAGCGATCGCGCTGGTGGATGGGAGAAACCGAGAGGCGCAGCTGTGCCGCGCTCGCCGCTTTCGTTGTCGCCAACGCTCGACCTTCGTTCGCGGTGAGCGCGCGACCGGCGACGTCGCGGTCGAAGAGTGACCCTTCTAACCCACGGCGACTCCTTTTTGGCGGCTTGCAAGAAGCCGCTTGGCCGCCGAATCGCGCGAGACGGGCTGCGGGAATCCGCTTGTCCGCGCGTCGGCGCTTCCTCGGTGTGGGCTGCTCGCTTTGCGTGGGAATGGCTAGTGCGCGGATCGGGTGCTTCTAGGAAGGAGCTGCTTGCGAGCTGTGAATGATGGGGACGAGTCGAAGACGACGATTCAGCGTGTGTCCCGCCGACACAAAGGTGTAGCGCAGACTGTCGGAAGATGAGCGACGCGACGGGCTTCGTATTTTAAGCTTTTAACTAGGCTGTACTAGCATATTACTCGTCTTCTTTTTTTTCTTTTTTATTCCCACATCATGGCAGGAATGGAACCACCTTACCGCAGACATTCTTGCCTTTACCGCTAAAAACTTTTTCGCAAGGCATTAATTGATGTTTGATTAGATGTGAATCTGACGGTATGTTCGGTTCATTTTATAGCATTTTTGTTATATTTTCAGTTGCACTATTCTGTATATGGTATATAATACTCCATTTAGAACTAAATTTCAGTTGCAGTTCTCTGCGCTTGCTGTATATACCTGGTGTTTCAGCGAACATTTTCAAAACTTTTTAATGGTTGCCTGTGGCAAATAGCACAATTCTAGTTCGGGAGCAGGTCTACTCGAAGAGGCGCTCATTATTTGCTCTAGAATTTGAAATGCATAATCGACTAATTAACAAAACCCACTAATTAAGCATCGAAGTAATTGCATTATGGCACATATTGCAATTTACAAATTGTAGCCGTGGAGTTCGCAAGGCGGTTCTACTTGGAACGAATTCTCAGGATCACACCAGTTCCGTCATATTAATTCCCGAACTTTGCGAAGACACGTGGAAATATCGTCAGCTCCAAGAAAATAGCAGCTTCATCTTAACAGGACACGGAAGGACAAAGAAATGAAGGAAGCAAAAGAGCAAGATACAGCAAATTTGGAGAAAATTGCAAGAATTCAGTTGGTATAGGCAGCGCTTGAGTTTATATTTCTTTCCGCAGACCACGCACCAATTTGCTTCCAGTTGCACTGCATTGACGTCGTGTAATTAATGAGACGACAGACGTATTTATTTATTTATTTATTTATTAAAAATGTACATCGTGCGCGAGTAGGTGAACAACGTCTCTCCACATCTGGACGTGCGCGCTCTACCTACGAGTTATGGCTGCACTATGTTCCTCTGCTCATTTCGCGGACACGGAGTAACCGACAGCACTTAGACATCGCACTTTTACGCCCATACGTAATTGAAAAAAAAAAGAAAGAAGCGTTATTCTGTTCGTCTGGATGACGTCAGACGTATACCGCTTTGATATAAGGCGTGACGGAAACGAGCCTTTTGCTACTTTATATCACCTATGCGTGACGACGCCACGCTGTGAGGCGTTCATCGCCAACGTCACTTCAGGGGCAGCGCATCCCTGCACGCGCGTGATGCGCTGTGTGGACGCGCCCGCCGACGCGCGCCGCGTCCACCGAGGGCCACACCTGCACGGCCGGAATGTCTGGCCGACCGGCACCGCGTCGCCGACTCTGCGTTGTGTTTACGACTGTGCGCCGCTGTACGTGGGCGGCTTTTGGAAAGGTCACAGCGGCGGCTTCCCGGTTCTTCCGGTTGTCCTTGCTCTCTTTATTATTTCTTTCTTTTTGTCACCGAATTCCCGCTTTGTTTTCTAACGGCGATATTTTCGTGGGCGAAAGCTGGCAGGCGTCGCCTAGGGATAAGAGCGACACTGTCGTATCGCTAGGTGATGGTACCGCCGCGAGATAAGAGGCGGCCGTTTCCCGAGGTTCGAGCTGCTTGCTCCTGCGGATCAGTGATGAACTGCGGGTCGCTGCGTCTCGTTTGCTTTACCTCGCGGTGTGGGCCAGAGGGGCTCGGTAGCGCTATTTCAAAGTGGACCTTTCTTTGCGAACCATCTCGGACATTCCTGGTCGTGGCGGTTGGGTGCTGCTGTGCTCCTGTCAAATAGCGCACACTTTCAAAAAAAAAAAAAGAAAGGAAAAGAGAGAGAGAGAAACCTTCAAAAAAAAAAAAAAATAAGAAAGGATTACGTGCCCGATGGTGCGCGGAATCGAACCTCGGTCCCCCAGCACAGCAGTCCGATGTACTAACCACAATCGCACATATGCTTCTACCGGGCGAACAACGCCAGCTAACTCTTCCACACGATCGCCGCGTGTCTCGAGGCGGGTGACGGGTGAGCGAGAGCAGATGCGTCAGTTTCCTTTACGCTAAAGACGCGGGAATGAAATGAGCAAATTCATAGCATTTCATTAACCGCTTCACGAAAGCTTCGTTTCATGCATGCATTCCAAGATGTGTGTTGGATCTGCATAATTTTTTCTTCGTATTCGTGCTTGTCTGCACTTTGGTTGCTACTATGTGCTCTCTTTTTCTTATTACTTTTCTGTCTCTTTCTCCTCTCTCTCTCTCTCTCTGTGGCGAGGGGTGTGGCAACAGCTTTTCCTTTTCTCTTTCTTTTTGCACTAGGCACGATTTGAAAGCTGTTTCCGCCATATGTAGGTCACTAAAAAAAGTATTTCACCAACGAGCTAGGAATAATCCACCGCGACACCCTTACAAACGTTTTTGTTGGAATTTTGATTAATGGTATACAATTCTCAACACAGTCACCATACGTTCTGATTACGTTGTGATCTGTTCCTTTGTTAGCTTCCTGATGACTTTCAGTTGGGAATTGCCACATAAATTCTGGTGCGTTCTTGATTACTTCATTATTGATGAGCTTATGAGCGCCTGATGATCTCAAAAAAAGAGTCAGTCTTGCTTTAACGAGGGAAGAACGGCGGTGTCCCCTATGTTCGTCCTTAAATACAGCAGTTGTCCTCCCTCCTGCATGGGAGGAACGGTTCCTCCCTCTCCAAAACCAACATGACCAAGCCCAGTGGCTGTGGCGTTGCTCTTCTAAACTCAAGGTCGCGGGTTCGATCCCGCCTGTCTTTTCTTTTGCACTGTGCTCACTACTACAGGTGGCATTTTCCTGCTTCCTCTGCTCAAGAAGCGGTGTAAGAAAGAAGAAAAATGCATGATTAAGGCAGATGGTAGGCCATAGAGCAATACTGTAAATTGTTCACATTTCTTAAGCAGACAGGACAACACCTGCTTCGTTGGTGTCGCTTATTGGTTGTGCTATTGTGAATGTTGCGGGGATCTCCAGAAACAGCATAATAAACTTCCATAAAGAAATTTAGTATTACATATTCGACATTTCTGCCGTTGTCATGGGCACGTCATCGAGTATTCGTCGTCTGTGGGTCAGCCGAAATAGCTGGAGCCTTGACCGAAGACAGTTTCTAATACGTATCGAAAAGTGCACCAAGCGCATCTAGTGTAGTTCAGAGGTGACTTTGAACGTCAGTATAAAGGCTTATTCTCAGACATATTGAAAGGAATACGAACGTTGTCGGAGTTGGGCTTAACAAGGCCGGTAGTAGGAGTCGAGTCGAAAATTTTCGGGGAATTCCGAAGAGATTGCCGCGGCTGCTGGTCGCCCCAGATTTGGGTCTGTCAGTTGGGCTTCGCAGTATCGCCTGGCAGCTGAAAATTTTTTTTACGTGAAACGTGGCGAGGTGCACGTGGTACAATTTTACCTACGCAAAGGCTGGCTCTCCTTTTGGTCGTCCTGCGCAAAGCTCTTGCAAATTTGGTTTCTTTCTATCCACACTAAACTGTGCCGGCTCATGTTTCGGCCGTCCCACGTGCAGGCCTCGCCTAGAGTTCGTGTCCAGCAATAATATCTGCCTCGCACTGGCAGACCGCTACCGTTTCTCCCCTTGCTGAGCGCGTCTATTTGTGCAGAAGGAAAACCTGAGCCGCGCTCTGTCACCTAATTATATTCTGTTCATTGCCGTCGCTTGCGATGAGCTACACACCCGCATCGCCTATTTGCCTTTCTTGTTTGCTTTAGACGAGTAGTTTCACCGATCGGGCAGGCGAGAAGGCTGGTACGGTCGGTGATGCTGCTCGCCGTCCCTCTCTCGACGCTCGCGGCCTGTTTGCGCAGCCGCGGTGATTAACCTCCTCCGTTCCTCCTCGCGTTCTCGCTGCCTTTTCCCTCCCGGTAAAACTGGCGTCGTGCGAACCATCAGGCTCGCTGTGGGATTTTTTAGAGTGCTTAGATGGGATGGAAAGTCTTATTTCGACAACTTTGCGCTGCAAGTTTGTTTCTATTCGAGTAAGTCGGAGCAGTTATTCTCGTAGCGTTTGTCCACGCCTGCGGACGTATACTTATTGGACCTTATCGAAACGCACAACGGGGTCACGGGCTCCATTCCGGCCGCAGAGGTCGCGTTTCGATGGAATGCCAAGAGGCTCGGCTACTTAGACTTAGGTGCACGTTAAAGAAGCCCCGGTAATCAAAATTAATCCGCAGTCCCCAGCCTCAGTCTGATCGCGGTTGTGGGCTTAGAACGGCAGAATTTAAATTCAAGGCGCCGCTGTGTTCTCGCTGCGCAAAAGTGAAGGTCCCGTCGAAAATACGTCGGAAGTGCGCTTTGTGCGGTGTGTGATATGGTAGTGCATGGGGCTGCGCGCAGAATGAGCAGCGAGCGGGCCCGGTAGGTCAATCCCTAGTCCAAGGGTGGCCTAACGTTGAAATCGACGATGTCCAATTTTTTTGCCCCAAGTTTTTTGTCGACGATGTCCCAAGTTCCGGTTCATTGTCATGGTTTCAGAAAGCAAAAAAAAATAAAAAGGAAAAACAGTTTTGGTAGACTAAAATACCTAAATATGCGTTTGAAATAGTACTGGAGTTGGAAAAAATAGATCATTTGTGGAGTGTATTCGATTCTTAATATACTGAGATAGAAATAAAGGGTTCCCTGTAGGTTATGCTAAAGTTGGGGAAGAGAGAAAGGAGGAGAGGAAGCTAAGGCTGAATGAAGGGGCAGTCAGTATGAACAGGAGTAACGCTTACAGATGATTTTACAGTCCAGTCGCAAGCTTCAAGAAGCGCAATAGCCCTTTAGTGGTCTAACGCAAAGAGCGGCCAAGTTGTCAGGATCTTCCAAGATTGGTCTGTCGTGTAATCGGCTGAGACTACTAGCATGTTAAGAACCTCTGTGACGGACGAAGGAAGGGCAGTAGTGCAAAAGGTGCTTTGGTCATACCAACAAAGAATTGCATGCGGCGCTGTCGGCAATTTCAAGAAGGAATGGATGTAAGCGCTCGTAAATGTGACGACGCTCAACCACATGCGAAATGGCTTATGTAAATATACAGATGGTGCGCATGATAGCGGAATAGAGCACGAGCGAGCGACATTTTAATGCGAATCATTCTTATCCGAGTCACACCAGGTTGTGTGGTGTATATCGGTATCGCGCCGTTCTTGTAGGTCGACGTCTTAAAACTAGATGTGGGCGAATATAAACTTTTGTACAACACGAATAGTAAGTATCGAATAGTAAAACAGAGACGCATATATTTACAGCAGGAATATTTTATTAACTATGATTAGGTACCACGCCGGTACTGGCTAGGGCGTAAAAGAAAGCTAACTGTCAGGGACGGAGGATCATTTTTAAACACAAGATAACTAAATGTCATTTAAAAAACTGCTCCAATAGCCTCACAACAACTTTAGAGCCTGGTTGCAAACAAGCTATTTAAGAATGAATGTCTGCGGCAGGATTTTAGTTTCAGAAACGCCAAGTAAACTGTTGCCGAAAAAGGGTAACAAGTTGTGAAAAAAATGAACATTCGGTCGCTGCGAAATATTTAGTTAGTTTGTAATATTGAAGAATGCCGAGTAATTTCTTTTTGAATATGAATAGTTAGTGTGTGTATTCGCGCCCTACTCATATGAAGTAGATATCAATTACGGTTGAGCCTACCAATGTTTCTCTTTTTGTTTTTTTTTCTTCTGAACGCATCAGATGAGTTAATTTTCGTTGTGATGAGCTATAAATTTGAAAATTGTCTGCGTGTGTGAAATTGAGTTTCCTGCCATATGTTCGGCAGCAATTTACATGATGATGTACCTAATGAACGCACGAAGATCGTTCTTCTCTTTTTTTTTGGGGGGGGGGGGGGCGGAAACGGGACGGATATAGTTAGGCTCACGTTTTTAACGGCACGGGTCTGGCCTGAAGCGAGAAAATGTAGTTTCGGTGCCGGAACGCTACTTCGCACCACGCCTTCACTGCATTGCTCAGTGTGATGCAGTGAAGATGAAGTGCGGGGCAATGCCGATGATGGAGAGAGGCACCGACTTGACGCATTTATTTTTCTTATTTAAAGCACTAAATTACTGCAATCAAATCTTCTAGAAAGCTTTCTTGATATTTCCTGCTGTGATATAGCTCGCCAATTTCCATGTTCAAAAGCGGACCGCAAACGCGCGACGTTTGCCTGTGCTCCGTTTCTGTGCGGCGCGGCCGCCTTCGACTCCGGAGCGAGCCGCCGCTCCCGAAGTCATTGCGGCTGCCAGACCCGCATTTCTGTTAATGAACGCGCGTCGGGCGTAATGTGTGCGCGCGTGCGCGTAGTGGAAGAACATAATCAGACCACCCCGGTTAGCGCTGCACATCCGGCAGGATGAGGTGGTGATTTGGCAGAGTTCGCGCGCCTGGCAACAGAGGCGCGGGCGCCGAAATGCTCATTTGCGGAAACGATATCGCCACTTTGGCATGCTCTGTTTCTGCGTGGAAAGTTTGCACGGCGCTTGTTGAAAGATTAGAGCTGGGCGTGGGCTGCTCAGCAGTCTTCTGTCATCTGCACCAGGAAACGCCGTTGTTGCGACTGCGGAGCGAAAAATGCAGCTGCGCGAACTCGTCGAAGGCGGCTTCTCGCAGAACTGTGGATCCAGTATTGTTCGACCGCTACGCGGTTCCTCCCACCGCGCGATTATTCCGACTGAACAATTTTGAATGGAAACGTGGTAGTCCAAGGAAACTAGAATGGCGATTTGTCAATATGCATGTGCGCCCACCACCGCCCAACGTCGCCGTGTAAATCGTGCGGCTCACGCGATGCGCGCGCGTGGCTGTCGACCATAATGTGTTTGCTACATATACGGGGGGGATAACTTTTAAGTTTTATGGATTTTTTTTAAAATCGCCTATTGCAGGTAACATAGTTCTAGTCCTTGAGCTGGATTATTCGGAGAAGCGGGCATTACTTGCACGAGAAACCATATTTAGTAAATAACTAAAATTTACTAATTAACTTCATTAATTTCTTCACGGCACATATGGTAATTTACGAATTGTAGCTGGTGACTTTGCGAAGCATATCCACTTGGAATGAATTTTCAGAATGACGCCAATTTGGAGATATGCGTCATCAAACTCGTCGTAAAAATGCACTGTTGTTCCGCTTACGTTTATATCAAAACGCTCTTTGTGCATTGAAGCACAAAAGTAACTGGAAGACCCATGTATTTCTTCCCACACTTTGGGAAATAATACCTCGAAATTAGTGTCATCCTGGAAATTCGTTTCAAGTGAATACGTCCTGCAAACTCACCCGCTACAATTCGTAAATTGGAATATGTGCCGTAAAGTAATTAAGAAGTTAATTAGTCCATTTTTGTTAATTGGTTGAATATCTGTTTTCATCTCACGTGCTAGTAATGTACTCCGCTTCGAATATATAGTCCCGCTCAGCGACAGGAATTATGCTATCTACCACAGGCGATTTCTAAAAATTCCGCGAAACTGAAAAATCATCGCCCTGTAGTTACCGCGAGTATACCGAAAGTACGGCGGGTTCACTGCACGCGTTCAAAGCCGACCCTTTTTTGTTCCTTGTTGGGTTAACAGAACATCTCTTGCAGGTAACGCCAACACGCCCTCGTCTCCTCTTTCTGCTGTTGGCCTTCATATCTGAGCCCTATTATCCAGAAAAAGTCGGTCCTTCCTACGCTCGATTCGCAGCAGGGAGCACAGCTTGCTCCTCGTTCCTTTTGCTACGCCGGGCTTGTGGTGTTTAGGCGCGGATGTGGGGGACATCACAAAAGGTCAATACCTTCGCCACGACGCCTAATTGCCTCTTCCAGGCTCGCGCAGAAACGCGAGCGCAAAAAAGGGTCAGGAACACGAATCATCGTACATCCATTAGGCCCGTGCTCGAAAGCGGAAGAGAATGTGGGCTGCGGCGCGGTATTCGGAGGGAGGCCACCATCGGCTGCTTCGCGTTCCGCCCGAAGGCCGTTCCCGCAGTGCCGTCGGATGCGCACTTGTACCGTTGCGCAAGCCGTGCTTGTAGCGGCTGATGCATG